>NC_136906.1:75387873-75440373 GCF_949606895.1 Notothenia rossii | reverse complement strand
ACATTTGGACTAGTGTGCGTGTGTGTGTGAGTGTGTGTGTGTGTGTGTGTGTGTGTGTGTGTGTGTGTGTGTGTGTGTGTGTGGATTGTATTGTCAGCGGTGCAGGGAAATTTACAAAGGGCCTCTACGGTAAAGTAGCATGAAAAGCATAAGACAAATGACACTGAGAGTAGGAAAGATTGATTATAGGCACACACACACACACACACACACACACACACACACACACACACACACACACACACACACACACACACACACACACACACACACACACACACACACACACACACACACACACACACACACACACACACACACACACACACAACAGCGGGCTGAAATGAGCTGTAACTGAAACTCATCCTAATGGGTCAGTTTAGCTGGAAAGCTCAACCTATTAAATATGCATATTATTCAACAAAGTCATGTAGAGTAACCGCTGGTAGTCTCTGAGGGAATGAGCCAGGATCACGGACAGAGCACACGGGATAAAAAGAAGAAAGGGAAATAGGCATGAGGTAAATGAGGAAGAAACTTGAATGATCCCAGCAGGGAACCTGGGAAGCCACGGTGCAGAAACATGATACAAAAAAGCTTAGCAATTAGTAAGGAAATGTAATGTAGAACAAATGTGACTAAAGGTAAGAAAAAATTATCATTCATTTATTTTTGGTTTGTGAAGTGTGCAGTAATGTATTCATTGTATGAGACATTGAGAGAAACTTTTCTTTTTAAGAAATACAACAGAATCAAATCTCAGGATTCTGATATTTTCAGAAAATAAATCGGATTTTTTTCTATAAATAAAATCTGAATTCTGTCTTTTTTCAGAAGTCTGTTTTTCAAAACTAAAGAAAAAAGATGTTCTTAAGTATATATTCCAAACATTACTTTGAGCTCCATAACTCATTAATGTGCTAATTTCATTCCTTTTTAGTTTAGCTAACGTCCCATTTGGGAATCAAGACATTTTTGACAGGCGTTTTTTATAATCCAAATGTAATAGACCGAAAAATATTTATTAATCAAGATAACTGCCAAAGATTTTTTTAGCCGGTTGCAGCACTTATCAAAACAGAAATAATGCAAATGCAACTTGTGAATAAATAATTGAAAGTTTTGGAAAGTTTAGAAAGTAATGGAACGACAAACAACCACACTAACGGCCCGTCTACACTACAGGCATCAAAAAATCTTGAAGCTGGGCGTGTCTGAAGCTTGGCAGATTTTTGCGAGCAACGCGACCAACAACCAATCACATTAATCTCCCGCCCCCGACATACAAAGCAATAGCAATGTTAAAACAAAGTAAACTGGATATAAACTCTCCAAACAGGCGAAAACCTACCAGTTTCACCCACTGTCTTTGCCACCTCCCTCCATGCCTGGTTCCTTCGGTTTGTATCCCGGTAAATAGTTACTGGTCGTAAAGAACCGGGTGATTTGCTACCGTAATTTCTCGTTTGGAATATGAGGAAATGAACTGCGGTCTGGCTCTCCCAGCTTGCACGCGGTTTGATTGGCTAGCGCTTGCACTGGCGGGATTTGCATAAACGGGATTTGCATAAACGGGATTTGCATAAACGGGATTTGATTGGCTGATGCCGATAGATGCTCGTGATGCTTGCAAAGCCATGCCATGCTCCCCACAATGCAGTTCGGCGAAGATTAAAAGTCTTCTACGACACCCAATTCAAGTGAATGGGCGAAGCGGTGAAAGCATTTTTCGATGCCTGTAGTGTAGACGGGCTGTTATCCTACATAAGCTTCATGCAGTTGAGCCATTTCCAAATGTAAAATGAGAATGATGAATATCTTCTGGTTCACATTGACGGTACACAACTCCGAGCTAGATTTAAAAATAAACGCCCCAAAGTCACACGGCCCTTTGAGTGGAAGTAATCAGTAATAAATTAGCACGTCAAGCTCCTCAGAGCGCACAAGGTGATGTAAAAAGGCTGCAGGAGTGAGTGTGCGGCACAGATGTTTAAATAGTTGTGTCACCGCACAGCGACCCCAAACTGTCAAACTTCTCCCGCTCCGTTTCTTACTTTAATATCAAATCACTAAAGTTAGAGGTGCAAGCGAACCGGCAGCACGTATACGGGACTTCATGATGTTTTATCTTCCCGGATCTCGTCTTGGTTCGTCTTTAAATAAACACCTCACAGCAAGTGTGGGTTTAAAAAATAAAACATAAAATCATTATCAGAAAGTCCACTTTGTTGGTTATTTTGACCCCAAGAAGTTTGCTTATTTGAGATGATTTACCAGTAAGGATATGACCTAGATGGTGAACTGTTATCACATGAGAGGTTTCATTTGTAAAGCTGTTGTAACAAACAAGTAGGCCTTGTCAAATTATTTCAACATACAGTTAAATATTCTTAATGTATTCCGAAATCTGAATATCATAGTTCTGACCATGGATGAGTTACTTTGTATAAAAAGTAAGATCACCTGTCACGGTTTGAGTTTTTGTGTGTCTAGTTTTGGGGTTATTTTGCTGTTCTGTCCTCCCTGTCGTTAGCTTCCCTGGTGTGTCTAGTTGTCTGATTGTGTTCACCTGTTGCCCTTGTGTTTCTCCTCCCCTGCCCGGCTGTTTCTCGTCTTGTGATTACCCCTCCCTGTATTTAGTCTCTTCCTGTGTTCAGTGTTGGTTCATTTTTTGTCGTTCATGTCTCCCTTCATGTTGGCCACAGTTCCTTTTTGTTTTGGATGCTTCCTCGTGCCTTGTACCTTTTCTTGGATTCTTGTTTTTTCAGATTTTTGTGATTAAAGCTCGCCTTTTGTTCCATTTTGAATCCTGCTTCCCTCCTCATTCTGCATTTGGGTCCTATCTTTTCCACATCCTTAACATCACCTTTATATTTTTGGTGGCAAAATCAAGAGGTCGCCTTCGAGCTCAAGTTTAGGATCCTTTTAGATGTTAAGATTTAGTAACCATTGCCAGAACAAAATGAGGCTGTATCTCCAAAAAGTGAAGTGACAAGTATTTTTAATTGCCCAAACAAACCAATGTGTGCATGATCCATTTCTAAATGAGTGAGGATTTAAATTAAACTAGAAATATTCTTTCTTTCCTGCTTTGATCAAATTGAACAGAAATCAAACGTCACTGTTTTCTATCACTGCTAAAGGCCTTTGTGTATTTAAAGGAGAGAACTCAGAGTTTCAGAAGGGGCCTCCTGCGGCCGATGATGCAGAGAATGTGTTTATAGACACAAATGGCAGTGACACGACTTAAAGGTCACCTATCATTTTTAGGCAATAGCATAGGTCTCAGATATATAAAAGAATTATAAAAAACATGTCTATGAAATGTCCAAACAGATCACCCATTATAGTCGGGAATTGTTTCTGATACAGCGACAGAGAGACGGTTTTATTTTCTGACACTTGGCGAGTTCCCTGACACACCGGGGACACATATTTATGTATAAAAGACATCAAAAGTGCATTTTGCATGATAGGTCCCCTTTAATGTATGGCACGGTTTGAAAAACACCTTTAAAATGGAGCTGAGTAATCTGTAATCACATTCCAGCCGATGTCACCAAACCTGGTCATTAAACGGAGAACGTTGTGGCACATGACTTTCAAAGGACACTCACATGACACTAAAAGCACATTCTTAGAACACGATAATTATCATGATCGGAGCAGGACACCAACAATGGCTTCTTCTCCTTCTTCTTCTTCTTCTTCTTCTTCTTCTTCTTCTTCTTCTTCTTCTTCTTATGTTGTATAGCATAAAAGCCTCTCTTCGCTTTCACTGGTTTTAGGCCGGAATTTCTTCAAAAAAAATGGTACTATTTCTTAAAAGGGTATGCATTTGGGGGTTTTCCCTTTGTGTTTTATAGGTTGTTGTTCATGTCAATGGTCTGCAAAGGCAGAAATCCCTGTGTTCTGTTATGGATATTGTGAGATCAAATGTATTAACTTTGCTGACTGCAAACTGTTCCTCTGATTAGGACATAGCGTGGGAAGGGACCTTTTCAATGTGTGTGTAAAACAGATGTGTTTAGACTAGGGGGTTTTATGACATCCATTAGAAGATAGGATGAGGGGAAGGAAGTTAGGATAAGGTGTTATCCGTATCCCTCTTGCTCTGTGTAGGCTGTGAGTTTGCATACAGTGCCAGGGGGTCTCAGCTGGACTAACCAAATGTTGTTTGTAATGTAACTAAGCTTTGATGTCCCCCTATAAAGGAGAGCGTGTTTCACTCAGAACAGTACGTGCTCTCTGGTGAGACGTCATACTTGCAAGTATAAAATACCTTTGATACCTTTAATATGAATATTGTGTTGCTGTACGTTTGTTACCTAACTCATAATTCTCTCTAGACCACAGCTGATTTCAAAGCTGCTACGACATTCCCCTTCAGAGGGAGTTTCTCTCCCACACCCCCCTCCTCCCTACCGGAAACACCTCCATTGGACTCCTTTGTTTACTTCTGTAACACAGTGACATCACTATGCAACACTCCCACTTGCAGACTTGGCTGTGGTTTCAGACAGAGGGTGAAAAGAGGTGCTGCAGAACAGGCAGTATGAGAAAAGTAGAGCTTTTTGAACACTAAAGCATGGAGACATGTCCCAGTAGAGACATACAAAACAAAAATGAACCTAAAATGAGCCAAATATGTCCTCTTTAAAAAGAGTGGTGCTGTAGAACCAAATACATCAACACACACAGCAAGTGCAGTAGTAAATGAAGTTATCGAGCAGGCACTGAGGTAGAAGGAGATAGACGGACAGCGTTATCTCGGTTTAAAGCCCTGAGGGTCAGCTGAGAGCAGCATCCAAAGAGACATCGTGGACCTGGGACTCATACTTCTGCGGACGTTTTGTTGTTCTTAAAGGCATCGTTAACTTATCTGGCCTGCAGCAAAAGAGAGACTAAGACCTAAAACCTTGATCCATGGAGAAACTGCCAAAATGTAGTATGTAGTATTTGTTTATTAGTCCCCGAGGGGAAAATTGGTTGCAGCACATCACAGAGGCATTTAAAAAGATAAGACAATACGTAACTAACAACAACATAGACACAGATAAAAAACAAACAGACATAAGAAAACCAGATATCGGCAGACATGACAAGGGGCCTATAGGGCCTCGTTTCTGAAATAGGGGGGACAGTGCCAGACCAGCTGGGTAAACAGTGCGTCCTAGCCATCATTTATTCAGGAGTTTGATGGCTTGTGGGACGAAAGACAGCCTAGATCTGTTCTTTTTTAAATAAGGGGCACGATATCTCCGCCCGGATGGCAACAGTTCAAAGTAAGAGTTAAGAGCGTGCCTCAGGTCACTCACAATATTGTGTGCCAATTTTAAAACACTGGCAAGACAACCACACACATGCAAACACACACACACACACACACACACACACACACACACACACACACACACACACACACACACACACACACACACACACACACACACACACACACACACAAGGGCTGCTCAATTAATCGCGATTACGATTATGGCTTGCAACGATTACGAAAACAACGTAATCGAAATAAAACGATAATTCTTTTATTATTATAAAAACATACTGTTCACATTTCTTTTCTCATATAAATGGATGTTTTGAAAGTCAATGAATAATCCCATTTAATACAGTTTTTCTCAATCGCTAAACCCACTTTTTAGAATCTAAATTCATTTCTTCAAAACAAGAGCATAGCCATCTAAACAGAAACACACTTGCCATAACTCTGAATATCTTTTGCAAAATGCACTTACATGACCAAAACTGAAAATACTGGTCACAAAAAAGAATAAGTCGATCGAAACAGAACAAATTGTCCTCTAATGAGACAAATGTGTTTTCATAACTGAAACTCCGGTCACCATAATAACCCATTCTACCATAACAATATACATTTCTTGCAAAGTGCTCTAAGGCACTCAAAACTAAAAATACCCCTTCCAAAACCAGATACCTTCTCCAAAAACAAACATTTGTCAGCTCATGAGAAGACTATTTGAACAGTCATTACTAAGTGGCACACTAAATACTGACTACAATCATCAATACACAAACCTCAAGCTATCGATATTGGAAACTGAACGGAAAACTGACAAGTTGGGAGAAACAAACTTACATATAGGAAAAACAGTATGTTACTGTAACTATGCCATTGTTTTTATTGTCTCATTTTCAGAAGAGCACCGTAACAGAAACAAAAGACGAATAGCAATACACTGGAAAAAAATAACATGGGTAAATGATGTAAATCAGCAGTAAAGCAGAGAATGAGATCTATATAACTTTACTGATCTGCTCTTTGGCGTCTGTCTGGCCACATAGCCTCATCTACGTCACAGCGTATGTCTTCCCTTGCAAGGCAGCGTGGGAAATATCTCCTTGCGTGTCGACACCACCCTTGACAGGATTCCGCAGAGATGTCCCGACAGCCAGCATTCATTGCGTCCAAAAGGGGCATTCTGTCATGAGGATGATGGTCATAAACCTTCCATCTCCAGGCAGAGAAGAACTCCTCAATGGGGTTTAGAAATGGGGAGTATGGAGGGAGGAACTCCATGGCCATGTGTGGATGAGCCTCAAACCATGCCCTCACGTCACGAGAGTGGTGGAATGCCACATTGTCCCATATGACCACGTGAACCGACCTCACTTGATCCCTCTCTTCTGGTGGCACAAGTCCGTCATACAGGACATCCAGGAAGGCAAGGACACGTTGCGTGTTATATGCTCCCATTACAGGGATGTGAGCAAGGACGCCTTGTGTCGAGATAGCCGCACACAATGTTATGTTTCCTCCCCTTTGGCCTGGAACAAAGACTGTCGCTCTTTGCCCAATAAGGTTCCTCCCACGTCTCCTCACTTTGGAGAGGTTGAAGCCTGCTTCATCCACATATACAAAAACATGTGGTAATGCATTGCCTTCCAGCTCCATCATTCGCTAAAGAAAATGAAACAAACAGAGGACCGTTTTACATTACTGTAAGCAGTCAGACATACTAAAAATATAGGCAAGCCATCAGTGTGATTGAGGTCCTTACCTGTACATACCGGTGCCTTAAATCCTTCACACGGTCAGAGTTGCGTTCAAAAGGAACCTTATAGATCTGTTTCATTCTGAGGTGTTGCCTCTTTAACACCCGGTCAATGGTTGCAACACTTATAGACTGAATGTTACTGAAGACATCCTGGTCTGCAATTATTCTGGCCTGAATCTCCCTTAAGCGGATTTCATTGTTGGCCACAACCATATCAACAATGGCAGACTCTTGTTCTGGAGTAAAGGCCTTTCGTCTGCCACCAGAGCGGGGTGCTCTTTCAGTTCTATCAATAAATATTTGAGAATGTTATGTACTGTTATATAAAAACAGTGATCGAAACCTACATCAAAATAGAAATGCATGAAGTGCTGTAAAAAAGGGTTACAGTAGCTTACCTATTTTCGTGCCTGAAGATCCTAATAATGGATGCCACTGTTGATCTCGGTATATTGGGCTGAACCCTTTGGCCAGCCTCACTGAGGGACATGCCATGGTTTATGACGTGGTCCACAATAGTTGCACGGGTGTTGTCCGAAACTACTGTTCGCATTGGTCCCCTTTCAACTCTTCCACCACGCATAGTACAGCCCTCCCTCTTCCTCTCTGAACATGAGGGTTCCCTCTTCCTCTCTGAACATCAGGGTTCCCTCTTCCTCTCTGAACATCAGCTCTCCCTCTTCCTCTCTGAACATCAGCTCTCCCTCTTCCTCTCTGAACATCAGCCCTCCCTCTTCCTCGCTGAACAACAGGGTTCCTTCTTCCTCTCAGAGCTCCTCTACCTACTCGATCAGCCATTTTGTTTACACAAACATCTTACTGAAGTGAGGGAGGTCTTTTATAGGATTCTCACTAATTACAATTACTATAGGAAATTCATTGATGTCAGCTGTGAGCAATTCATTTACATGGAAGTGAAGTACTCAATTCACCCCAATACAAAAAAAAACATTTCTCAATGTGCAAAAAGGAAAAGACCACAATTACTGACTGTAAAAATGTTGTATCAGCTATAGCTAATCCTCCCCATATGAACATCTCAAAGACCTATGCAAGTCATATCAACACTATTATAGCTTTACCGGCACCATTTAAAAAAATATTTTAAGTACAGTCATGCAAATTCTATCATGTAAATGTTTTCAATGTAACATCATTACTGTAAGGTATACAGTACATTCCATGGAGTTACCTTTTTCAATGGGGTGATTGACTGATAACAAGTGTTCATATTTTGCACATCAAGTGTCAATTAGTGTAGCTATGGTCTAAGTTTATGAGGAAGTGTTATCCACTGTGAGAAGATTATTTTTGTTTTGTTAGACATGAGTTACACAAAAGATTTTTGATCTTTGTGTAGAGAATTGTAACTTCAGTTCGAGAATTGTGTGATCTGTTTTGCAAAACACTGCTTAGCATCTGCATTTTGTGTGATATCAATGATAAATGGTATACTGTTGTAGAGAAATGGTTTTCTGTTTCGATGGCTGTGCTGTTGGTTTGATGAAAGGAATTTTGATTCTAAATAGTGGGTTTAGCGATTGAGAAAAACTGTAATCGCAATTACAATTATTGACCCAAATAATCGAGATTATGATTTTTGCCATAATCGAGCAGCCATAACACACACACACACACACACACACACACACACACACACACACACACACACACACACACACACACACACACACACACACACACACACACACACACACACACACACACACACACACACACACACACACACACACACACACACCCCCACACACACACACACACACACACACACACACACACACACACACACACACACACACACACACACACACACACACACACACACACACACACACACACACACACCTCAGTAACCTTAATAAAGCCGTACAGTCTGTAAGATTGTACTTACTTTTACTGTTAGCTCTGCCTTTAAGCCTCATGCTCTCACATAAACTCACAGATTGAACGCACTCTTGACAGACACATGTATTCACCCCCGACAGATGCACACTGCTTGACTGACCAAGCATTTCCTCCTTTAGTCCACAGTAGACGGAGCAGAGAGTTAAAAGGCTGATTGACTGTGTTCCAGACTGAGTTCCAGTGGCTGCTGCGTGACGCTTTGATAATTGCTTCAGTTTAGAAATGAGTCGTATTCTGCAGAAATTATTCATTCATTCTGCAAACAAACAGGAAGTCAAGGAACGACCCAGAGTTAAAGTAAAAAACATGTATGGTGTACAGATGATTAATCCGTTTTTTCCCCTTTTCTTCTGATTTGATGATTAGTATGTAGTATGCCTTGTTACCAAAATATGTCTTCAAATACTCATTTAAAAAAGTTAAATGTTACCAACATTATGTCTTCGAATGGCTTTTTCCTGTTGGAACTAAAGTACAAAACACTCAAAGTGTTAAATTGTCCTTTAATAAAAGCTCTTAAATGATAAACAACTTATTGTTTCCACATCTGGTTTCCTTATGAATATTTCAGAGGAAGAAAGTTTGGGAAAACTCAGCTCCAATCATGAGTGAGTGAATGTAACTTTAAGAGACTAACTCTTAGTTGTATTTTGTGTACAGGCTTTCTTCCCCCAGCTGGCTTGTTGTCATCTCGTCCCATAAATGTCAGGTCATTTCAACGTCACCTCTCCAACGGGCTCTGGTGCAACAAGACGTGTTCACTGGAAAATATGCCAGCTTTATAAGGCTGTTAAAAATGATCAGAGTCCCTTTTAGAAACCCTGAGAGAGAGTGCAGACAAGCATACAGACAGCAAGCAAAGGGGGTCAAACACAAAGAGTTTGAAACATGAAATAAAACAACATTATTACTTCTTTGAGAATGACAAGACATGGTTTATCAAGCCAGGCTCGACGCTGTTGCCTTTGGTACTAATTACACTTTGAAGTCAATCTCCAGCAAGACGCTCTTGAGTGATGATGAAGCAAAACATGATGTAATCTACGAGCCAGAGCCTGAAACGCCACAGAAGTGGAAGCTGCTCGATGAATGAGTGAGCAATAGAAGTCTAAGTAGTCCGGTGAGTGTGAGCAGGCTATTAGAGGAATAAGGAAGAGGGGAAAGTGCTCTCTTAGGCAACATTCAAGTGCCAGATATAGCTTGTGGGCAGCAGATAAAATGCATTGTCATTATGACAATGTAATGTAAATGTAACCCAACATGTCATAAGATTCTGATAGATGTCGTAATCCTGGTGATTCATGCTCTGGTTCCAAGAAGCATTAGAGTTCAGCCAAACTACCAAAGGAAGAAGTTCACTTCAACTCGTAACAATCAGCAGTTGAAGTAAAAAGATGACAGAGTTGGGCTAACAGCACACTTCAGTTTGTTTTGCTTCAAAAGTTACTGCAGAATTTGGCAGAACATGTACTTTGAAGAAGTTCCCACATTGAGAGACCATAATGAGGTTTTTAGCTTTAAGGTGGTATTAAAAAACTAAGTGTAATAATCCTAATGGAGGTGACTCACCCTATATATTGTACATACATTATTCTATCAGTTTCATATGTTCTTAAAGGGGCCCTACTATCTCAGTTTCAGGTTCACATTTGTATTTTGTGTCTCTACTGGGACATGTCTCCCTGCTTTAATGTTCTCATACTGCCTGTTCTGCAGCACCTCTGTTCACCCTCTGTCTGAAACCAGAGCCCAGTCTGCTCTGATTGGTTATCTTGCCGGCTCTGTTGTGATTGGTCAACCTCTTAGAGATGTCCCGCCCGATTCAAATCGAATCTGAAATGAGTGAGGAATTAGAGCTCAAAAAGCACTTAAAGAAAGCTCCAAACAGAAAGAAGAGAGATTGATAGGACACTTGTTTTAATTATGTGTCCCTGTGATGTTATCTTTATGTCCATGTGATTCATTCAAAGACTTCAGATGGACTAGTAAATAAATGACAGACTCCTGACTGTGGTTTAGAGATCCGCTGTCTCGTAGCACATTTCCCCATCTCTCCATTTTTAATGCAGGACTTGTTGTGTCCTCTTTGATCTCGCTGAGCAAAACGGACTGTCTGAGGACCAGTGGTGTTAAAAGCAGTGTGTTGATGTATGGAAAACAGCTACGTCGTGGCCTATGATGGATACAAGAGCAAGGATAAACAACACAGAACTCAAAGAAGTAGAAGTGCATATATGTCTCTATGGGTATATTCTTGAGGTATAAGTTGGACTCACACATGGAAAAAGTGGAATAATCTACTTTCTCCTAACTTTGGTTACTTCAAATGTCTGTCTGTATATATATATATATATATAGTTCAGGCAGTTAACTCGAGCACTTATGCTGCATTCATACATAACGCCCCTTGCCACTCTACAACCAACCAAACAGAGTCTCCTTAATACGCCGCTCTGTTGAACCTGCCAGATCTCTCTCCATGCATTGCTTGCTGCTGCTATTGCTGCAGCTACTTCCACGTCGCTGCTGCTTGCCTGCCCCAGCTTCCACCTGTAGGCTCTGGGGGTTAGTTATTTAATCATCAAATCAAATCAAATCAGGTTTTATTTATATAGCACATTTAAAAAACGATTTTTGGTCGAGCCAAAGTGCTGGACATGCAAATAATAAATAACACATTACAACAGTCGCAAACAGAATCATCACTCGTCGTGCTATGTATATCTGTGGAGTGATGAGGCCCGAGCCTAGACACCAAACTCAACTATATGCTGCTTCTAATTAACATGTTAAAGAAACACGTGAGTTGTCTGACTGAAATGTATATATGCCAAAAAAGGCCGTTGATTTGTGCCCACACATTAGAACCAAACAGATTGAATTTGTTTTTCAATCGCTCAATGGGCTGGCCCCTCAGTACATCTCCGACCTCCTACAGGTGTACACCCCCTCAAGGGCTTTGAGGTCGGCTGATCAGCTGCGGCTGGTAGTCCCAAAAACAAGGGAAAAGACCGAGCGGTAGCCCCCAGGCTCTGGAACGACCTGCCCCCCCATGTCAAATTGTCGCCCACTCAAGACCCACCTCTTTTTCCTCGCTAACGAGTCAGTCTGAGCTGTCACTACCGACAGTGTGTGTATGCCTTTATGTGCCTTGTATTTATTCTTGTGTGTGCCTTTGATCTATTTTTGTAATATTGTATTTTATTATAATGTTATGTTCATTGTGAAGCACTTTGTCAAACCCTCTGTTTTTAAAATGTGCTATAGAAATAAAGTGGATTTGATTGGATTGGATTGAATTAAATTAATTGATAACGTTTCCAAAAATAAATAAAAATGCCAAGGGTTTCCTTCCCTGGCAACTTTGCCTTGATTGATAATGAAAAGTTATTCTTAATTATTGAGTATAGGCTTTTTCCATTACCCTGATTGGCAGACTAAGAATCAAAGATGTTGATTACGTTTGCAGGAATAACATCGTATAACTAATCACACAGGAGGCAAAGGGGACATGCTTTTCCAGTTATTAATTCAGTACAATAAATAACATGCTGCACATTTATGCCTTATGCTGACTAAAGTAACCATTGAATTACGGCCTACAGAACTGCAGCGCATGAAATCATGACTGTCTCGAAAAAACTGCTGCGAAAAATGCAAAAAGTGAGCAAAAGAAATCACATGAAGCCCCCGTTTCAAATGAGGAAAACACCTGTTATACTTCTTTTAATTAGGGAATGAATTTAGAGATTCAAAGGCTTTATGGTCATATGCAATGTCCTTTGGTACAGGGTAGTGTTGGTGATAACAATCTAGAGTCAACAGTGCAACAGAATACACTCAAAACATAAAAATGTATAAAATTGTGCAAGAAGAAATATACATTAAATAGTGTGATGATAATGGTAACGGTGCATGGGTCGAAATGATGCCAGTCAAATAAAAGAATAAGTCAACTACATACAAATAGAGAAGGATGGAATTAAAACAGAAAGTAGAATGAATAACGCAGTGGAATAACAAAACTGCAAATAAATATGTAAAAGACAGTAGATGTTTTATACAAGTAGTGGATTGATTTAGAAAGTCAAATGAAATAATGTACAGAGGACTACAATAATGTGTATTGTAATAGTATATGAATACATTTGTAGACTGTAGATGAGCTTACTTAGCCTGCATAAGCATCCAATGTAAGAAACACAATAACCAGTAGAGGCCACTGTCTTGTTTGTTTACAAGATTGTGTTTAAGTATAAATGTGGTATCTATGACACGTAGCTGTAATCATAAAGTTGTGATACAAAGGCCTCTCATTGAAGAGCTTAAGCTCTGTTGTTTGGCTGGGTTCGAGCCCCAGCAGGACTCTCTGAGTGGACTTCTTCTCATTCGAATCCCTTCATAATCCTTCCCTCCGCTGCTGAGGCCAATACATGGAGCTGTCAGGCCGGGGGTTGTTCACTCTCAATGAGGAAAAACTCTGGATGATAAGCCCTGGATCGTGCTGGAAGTTTTAGTTGGGTGTTTCGAGCAGCAGCTGGTGGGTTCAGTCTGACTGCGTCCACACACACATTTACACACAATCAACCATGAACAGTAAACATCAGCAGAGAACAAGCAGCAGACTAATATGCATTCACAAAGCCCCCACAAAAACCCTCTCAGCCAAATATGAATTATGAGTTAATATGAATTATGGCCCTGCAGGACTGCGGCGCCCGCTCATTAATCAGTGTGTTTTCAGCGGAGAGGGAGAAATAACCCCCCCCCCCAAGCGTTAACTCAAAGAACAGGTAGGCACACGCAGCAATGTGCAAACGCAAACAAACGAGCAAATTAGATTTGGAATCAATTACGGACTTGGAGTCAATGTGGGCAATTAACCGTTTACACAGTTATCAGGGTTATTTGTTTTGTTTTGTGAGAAAAGATTGAAAATGTTTACAGCCCTCGACTTTAAGCTTTATGGATATTTAATTTATGTGTGTTATACAGAATTGAGTGCATGTAAATGGTCTGCAAAGGCTAAAATCCCAAAGTTAATCTATTTTAACTCACCTAATCAGACAGAGGTCGCAACCACAAATCCTTTATAGTGATGTTGAAGAAAAAAAAAAATGGCTGCCTCGATGAAAGAATTGCAATATACAGAAAACTCAACTGCAATGAAGTTTGATATCACCAAACTGTGGAGGCATACATATTCACATCATCAATTTTAAAACAGCATTTTATGATCACACTGATACTGCAAAAAGGTTCAGTAGGCCTATATTTCAATTACTAATCTGAATTATTAGTTTTAAAGAATAACTTACCAGTAGCCAGTTCATAATTTCACTTTAAATACTAGCCCTGTTTCATGAGTCGTGTGTCCTGGCATGCACTCACAAATAATATTTCATATCCCTCAGGAGATTCCCCCGCTGCTGTCTTAAGTGCTCTTCCATTACCGGGATAACTCAGGTGAACTTCTTAAAATAGAAACCTTTCGAGCGCAGAGGCAGCGAGGCTATACACAAGGATGTTGTAAACTAAAAGGAGCCTTATTTTTGCCCAGGAGTCTTTCTGATCATACATCAATTCCTGGACAAGCAATGCGTAAAAAATATATTTAGAGCACAACGAGTACTACAGTCCAGACTAATACTCTCTGTTCCCTGGGACCCTGCATGACGTTAGGCATTATGATGGAGTACAGTGAGGATAAAGGAGGAAACAAAGCTAATGTTAACGCTAGGTGAGACTCTGGTGAAAGCCACTCTCCTTGTTTCAACATGGAACGTTTGTCTGATTGATCAGGTAATTAACAACATATTACTTAAAGGTGGGGTAGGCCATTTTGGAGAAACCAGCTCGAGATCGCTAGAATTTGAAAATACACAGCCGGAAAAAATCTGCCACTTCCTTACAGAGCCCCTCCCCCAACACACACGGACGCGCACATGACCAATGAGGGCACGAGATAAGTTTGTGCACAGATGGAAGGCTGACAGGCAGGTAGGCCATCCAGTTACTTTAGCCGGGCCGGCTCAGATGATTGGTCGTGCTTTTTACAGCGCCACGGCTTCCACAGATGACATTTTTTAATGTATTTTTGGTCAAAGCACTTCAGATATTCATTGCTATCGGGATGTTAAGAGCATTCCATGGAATATAACAAAAAGCGTATCTCGAGCCGGTTTCTCAAACTTACCTACCCCACCTTTAAGGAGGAAATATAATGCTCATTTCCACGTTCACATTTTAGTTTTGTGTCTCTTCTGTGACAT
Organism: Notothenia rossii; assembly: GCF_949606895.1. Taxonomy (NCBI): domain Eukaryota; kingdom Metazoa; phylum Chordata; class Actinopteri; order Perciformes; family Nototheniidae; genus Notothenia; species Notothenia rossii. Next base: position 75,425,135 of record NC_136906.1, on the reverse strand, counting down.
GTCTCCATGCTTTAAAGCTCTTTATTGTTCTCATACTGCCTTGTGCTGCAGCACCTCTTTTCACCCTCTGTCTGAAACCAGAGCCCAGTCTGCTCTGATTGGTTAGCTGGCCGGCTCTGTTGGGATTGGTTGACGAGAAAAATGCAAGTTTCAGCAGGTGTACATACATGCAGAACGCATCCACGAAAGCTATGTACGGGCAGTAAAAAACAAACATTGTGTGCCAAAGACAACAAGACCTAAAAAAAAAAGGTCTTAAAGTGAAATCCACGAACAGCTTGGCCACTACTACTAGTATTTTCATTGTATTAAGCTCTTGATTCCTATTTTGATCCTTTGGATACTGCAGCATACTGTTGGGAGGATTGTTAGAACAACTACTGCCTATTTATTGAATAGATCCGTCTGCTATTTTAGCTACATCCAGGAAAATCATGTCAATATGATAACTGTTTCTTGTTAATCCAATAATGCTTATAAGGCTGAGAAGTCCTATTGGTTAGTGTGATATTGGAGCAGATACAGAAAGCACGTGCTCTTTACAGGAGAGCATCCACCTCCATGTTGGGATGTATGGATGGGGAGAATGAGATGAAGGGAAGAGCAGGAGGAGGATAGTGGTGGTCTAATGGATAGCGAGGTGGGCTGAAGGTCGGAAGGTTGTGAGTCCAAATCCCGCCAGGAACACCACCACTAGTGCGCCCTTGAGTAAGGCACTCAGTCCTTAGTTACTCCAGGGAGAATGTCCCTGTAATTGGTCATTGTACGTCGCTTTGGATAAAAGCGTCAGCTAAATGAAATGAAATGTGTGGAGGTGGAGGGAGAGAGTTAGAGGAGCAGGTGGAGGGAGAGAGTTAGAGGTGGAGGGAGAGAGTTAGAGGTGCAGGAGGAGGGAGAGAGTTAGAGGTGGAGGGAGAGAGTTAGAGGTGCAGGAGGAGGGAGAGAGTTAGAGGTGGAGGGAGAGAGTTAGAGGTGCAGGAGGAGGGAGAGAGTTAGAGGTGGAGGGAGAGAGTTAGAGGTGAGAGGTGGAGGGAGAGAGTTAGAGGTGAGAGGTGGAGGGAGAGAGTTAGAGGTGAGAGGTGGAAGGAGAGAGTTAGAGGTGAGAGGTGGAGTTAGAGGTGGAGGGAGAGAGTTGGAGGTGGAGGGAGAGAGGTGGAGGGAGAGAGTTAGAGGTGAGAGGTGGAGGGAGAGAGTTAGAGGTGGAGGGAGAGAGTTAGAGTTAGAGGTGGAGGGAGAGAGTTAGAGGTGCAGGTGGAGGGAGAGAGTTAGAGGTTAGAGGTGGAGGGAGAGAGTTAGAGTTAGAGGTGGAGGGAGAGAGTTAGAGGTGCAGGAGGAGGGAGAGAGTTAGAGGTGGAGGGAGAGAGTTAGAGGTGGAGTTAGAGGTGGAGGGAGAGAGTTAGAGGTGAGAGGTGGAGTTAGAGGTGGAGGGAGAGAGTTAGAGGTGGAGGGAGAGAGTTAGAGGTGGAGTTAGAGGTGGAGGGAGAGAGTTAGAGGTGAGAGGTGGAGTTAGAGGTGGAGGGAGAGAGTTAGAGGTGCAGGAGGAGGGAGAGAGTTAGAGGTGGAGGGAGAGAGTTAGAGGTGCAGGAGGAGGGAGAGAGTTAGAGGTGGAGGGAGAGAGTTAGAGGTGAGAGGTGGAGGGAGAGAGTTAGAGGTGAGAGGTGGAAGGAGAGAGTTAGAGGTGAGAGGTGGAGTTAGAGGTGGAGGGAGAGAGTTGGAGGTGGAGGGAGAGAGGTGGAGGGAGAGAGTTAGAGGTGAGAGGTGGAGGGAGAGAGTTAGAGGTGGAGGGAGAGAGTTAGAGGTGAGAGGTGGAGGGAGAGAGTTAGAGGTGAGAGGTGGAGGGAGAGAGTTAGAGGTGGAGGGAGAGAGTTAGAGGTGCAGGTGGAGGGAGACAGTTAGAGGTTAGAGGTGGAGGGAGAGAGTTAGAGGTTAGAGGTGGAGGGAGACAGTTAGAGGTTAGAGGTGGAGGGAGAGAGTTAGAGTTAGAGGTGGAGGGAGAGAGTTAGAGGTGCAGGTGGAGGGAGACAGTTAGAGGTTAGAGGTGGAGGGAGAGAGTTAGAGGTGAGAGGTGGAGGGAGACAGTTAGAGGTTAGAGGTGGAGGGAGAGAGTTAGAGTTAGAGGTGGAGGGAGAGAGTTAGAGGTGCAGGAGGAGGGAGAGAGTTAGAGGTGAGAGGTGGAAGGAGAGAGTTAGAGGTGAGAGGTGGAGTTAGAGGTGGAGTTAGAGGTGGAGGGAGAGAGTTAGAGGTGGAGGGAGAGAGTTAGAGGTGAGAGGTGGAAGGAGAGAGTTAGAGGTGGAGGGAGAGAGTTAGAGGTGAGAGGTGGAGTTAGAGGTGGAGGGAGAGAGGTGGAGGGAGAGAGTTAGAGGTGAGAGGTGGAGGGAGAGAGTTAGAGGTGAGAGGTGGAGGGAGAGAGTTAGAGGTGGAAGGAGAGAGTTAGAGGTGGAGGGAGAGAGTTAGAGTTAGAGGTGGAGGGAGAGAGTTAGAGGTGAGAGGGAGAGAGAGAGAGTTAGAGGTGGAGGGAGAGAGTTAGAGGTGAGAGGTGGAGTTAGAGGTGGAGGGAGAGAGTTAGAGGTGGAGTTAGAGGTGGAGGGAGAGAGTTAGAGGTGCAGGTGGAGGGAGAGAGTTAGAGTTAGAGAGTTAGAGGTGGAGGGAGAGAGGTGGAGAGAGTTAGAGGTGAGAGGTGGAGGGAGAGAGTTAGAGGTGGAGGGAGAGAGGTGGAAGGAGAGAGTTAGAGGTGAGAGGTGGAGGGAGAGAGTTAGGGTGAGAGGTGGAGGGAGAGAGTTAGGGTGAGAGGGAGAGAGTTAGAGGAGGAGAGAGAGAGAGAGGGTGGAGGGAGAGAGTTTGAGAGGGAGGGAGAGAGAGAGAGAGAGAGAGTTAGAGGTGGAGGGAGAGAGTTAGAGTTAGAGGTGGAGGTGGAGGGAGAGAGTTAGAGGTGGAGGGAGAGAGTTAGAGGTGCAGGTGGAGGGAGAGAGTTAGAGGTGGAGGGAGGGAGAGAGTTAGAGTTAGAGGTGGAGGGAGAGAGTTAGAGGTGGAGGTGGAGGGAGAGAGTTAGAGGTGGAGGGAGAGAGTTAGAGTTAGAGTTAGAGGTGGAGGTGGAGGGAGAGAGTTAGAGGTGCAGGTGGAGATGATCTGCCTCTACAGGCTGCTGCAATAGGCTCACATCAAAGTTCTGCCGTCGTCTCCTCGGATCCGTCCCAGCTGTCCGTGTACCTCTCGCTCCCCATCAGAGAGGAGGAGCAGGAGGAGAGGCAGTGGATGTCAGGGTGTGATGCTGAGAGAACGGCTGTGTTCACACGGGTCGCAGTGGTTCATGTAGTGGCTTAATGAGTCTGCTAAAATACGTGGTCCGACTTTATTTGGGTTTGACTAGAATAAAGTATAATAGAGGGGATCAGTCATAACCCATATTCCTTATTAAAATGTTAATTTAATTACTCCACACATATTCCTGTAAGCAGGTTTTGACCTGGTGGAAATGCTATTTTATTCCAAGCAGTGAATAAAAAGGGTTTCTTGCCACACACACAAAGTTATTGAGATTGTGAAAATGCAACAGGGATCCAAAGAGCCAGTCCCTCTTTGCAGTTTCATTGCACACTGATTGGGTGCTGGCTTCAGAACAAAGTAGTTGCAGCAACTTAATCTAAAGGAAAATGAATAGCACTGATTTCTTTTTACTCGTGGTCATGATTTAAGGCTGCTTAATACTCTCTTCACTCTTTCTGGTACCACCACAAAGAAAAGTCCAAGGTCATTCTCATGTTGTTTTTCCCTTTTCTTTTTCCCCCTGGGTGTTTTGTCTCTGAACTGTAATTTTTTTCAGACATTAAAAGGCAAGTTAGCAAGTTACAAATACTTGTACTATCGACTACTGTGGAAAAGTGGAAATTGCAGCAAAGCCAAAAAAAGCTACGACAGATTCCTCTGTTTTTGACACTTCGGCTTTCTCGTCCCCCAACAGTCTACATTGACAAAACACAATCCCCAAAACACTTCCATTGGACTTCTTTGTGTTCTTCCGGTACATAGTGACATCATGAAACACTTGCCCTGCTATTGGCTAACGCTACGACACATTGTACGTGATAGGCTAAGGGGCGGGACATCTCGAAGCGGTTGACCAATCACAACAGAGCCGACCAGCTGAGAGCAGACTGGTCACAGGAGAGGCACATAATACAAAAATGAACCTGAAAATGACCATAATATGTCCTCTTCACACAATGTTTTACCCACATTTGAACGCACTGATTTCGGCAATTCCTTAAATGAAAATGACAGATTAGGCTGCTAAATTGAGTGATTTTAAGCCTAGCACTTAAAGGGAAAATAAGGCACTTGAGTTCTTTACGATCAACTTTAATGTGGATGTCCAGTTAGTGTTGATTGTAATGTAGTCGATTGAAGCAATACATTCCACAATGTGAGCTATATTGACCAATAAAGTTACAAACCGCTCAAAAAGTGAACTTCTGTTTGCTTGTACTGCCAACCAGCTACATGGAGGATGGTATGGATGAGGTCACACTAGTTTTGGACTGATTTGGATAAACAGTGGTACTTATACCTCATTCACACCAACGCAACTTCGGTTCAAGCTCCGTGCTAGAGCTTTTCAGGTTCAGAACCGGTTCTTCGGTTTAGCTCCGGCTCTTTTCACACCGCCCAGAGTCAGACTGGTGCTGCGTCATCGTTTGCGTCATGACGTAACCGTTTGCGTGCCTGCTTCATAAAGCCAAACCGCGCGGAAACCCCTCACAGCTCACACCAACAACAACAACAACAATGGCCGATGGCGCTCCAGCTTCCTCTGTACCTCTTCGGAAGACCAGATTCCCAGTAGGTAGCTGGTCTCTTCAGTGGACCACTGCTGCTTGTTAAGTTTCTCTATCGTTGTGTACAAACTGGATAAATGCCGGCTTTCTGTTGTTGTTCAGGAGTTGATCCCGCCCCCGCCCCCGCCCCCGCCCCTGCCCCTGCCCCTGCCCCTGCCCCTGCCCCTGCCTCAACGTAAGCGTGACGTATGCGGTGCTTTTGCTCTGACCGGACCATTTTTTGGTGCTTGAAACGAACCGGATTCCAGAGCTAAGAGGCTGCTCCGCTGCGGTGTGAACAGGAAAACCCGGTGCTTTTCAAGCTCCAGCTCCGAACCGACCCTGAAACACCGTTGGTGTGAATGAGGTATTAGGCTACTGGATACTTGGATGCATGCAAAGTGTGTATACCAGAAACCAGAGCTTCTCCTGTTTCTTTTAAGCTTGATACAAAGTGTTAGGTCCTTAAACCTCTGTCATGTCAGTAGTGCTGGATTCAAAAGACTCTGAAATTAGTTGAATTTAGGAAAAGTCATATGGTTCAATCTTCAAAGCACTGACACAGCCAAAAGTACTTTGTCATTTACAGTATAATGATTTATTGGGCTGCTCTGTCATGTGTGTTTTTCTTTCTGCTGAAGGGAAAAGAACAGTGTCGAGGCAAAGAGGCTGGAGAAAATCAATGCAGCGAGCCGATAGGGAACCAAGAAGCAACGGAGCTCACAGACAGACGCTTGGTGAGGATGAAGAAGATGAAATGCGAAGCAGAGAATGAGCGTCTGACAGCTTAAACACACCGCCAAGTACGAGACGGCAATTACACGAGGTCAGCTGACACGTCCCGTAATCCTGCTCTACTCCAACTGTCTGTCTGAAGCAGCCCTAACAAGCATCACTTCATAAAGGCTCTGCGGTGGCATGAAACATTTATTATTATGAAAGGAATTGAAAGAAATCAGGTTAAAAGCATTCAGAGTGGAGTTTCAAGTAATGGCAAGTACGGCTCGGCAATGTGAAGGAAATCACAATATTTATGACAAAACATCTCGATTTTGTGACAATATTGTAAGGTTGACCATTGATGCTTTTACAAAAGGCTAGCAATAGGATAGGATAATTGAACATCAGTAACATGGATGTATTGACTAAGTTTAAGGACAGATGACAGAATAGACACAAGTCATGTAAACTCAGAAATGTACATGACAGAAAACAGATTATCTCAATATACAAAATCTCACATTAGATTTGAATCTAGTAGAACATCAATATATTTCCCAGTCCTTATAGATTGGTGCCGCAATCACATATTTTTTAAGGGCGATTTGGGAAGTTAGCATCGGAAAGGTTACCGCAAAAATAGCAATATTATTGTTTTGGTTTGGTTTCGGTATATTGCAGTATATGGATATATAGTATGGTATTGTGGTGATTGACATTATTCACCCACGGAACTATGGGTTGGGGTATTGTTCCGCACGGACATTAGTGAGTTGACCGGACTTCCTGTTTCCCCCGGTCTTATCTTCCCGGGCTAAAAGCTGTTTACATGTTGTTCTGATGTTAAATAAAAGTCTAGCTTGTACCTTCGATACCCCGCCTCCGACTCCCGTCTCTCGGCACTACATTGGTGACCCCGACATAAGTCTCGTAGAAGGATCCGAGACTGAACCGAGCATGACAAATAACGCCGTTTTTTTCAAACTGCCGGAGTTTTGGGATACATCTGCGGCTGCATGGTTCGCACAGGCGGAGGCTCAGTTCGCCCTCCGCGGAGTAACTGATGACGCATCACGCTATTTCCACGTCGTTTCGGCACTGGGAAGCTCCACTGCGACCCGGACGGTGGGCTTTATTACATCTCCCCCTGCCCAGGATAAATATGCAGCGTTCAAGGCTTTCCTGCTAAAGACTTTCGAGCTGTCTCGGTTGGAACGGGCCCGACGCCTGCTCGCTATTCATAGCCTGGGAGACAGCAAGCCTTCTGACCACATGGAAATGATGCTCAACCTGCTAGGTACGGAAGAACCCAATTTTTTGTTCATAGAACTGTTTCTTCGGCACATGCCGCCGCATGTTCAGACAGCGCTCGCTAACACGGCTATTACTGAGCCACGCGCTTTAGCCGAAGAAGCTGACCGGTTCTTCCTGGCCACCCAGCGTTTTACCCCTGAGGTGCTGGCCCCGACACGCAGCGGCTCCTTCCCTGGTAGAGGCATGCCACCTAGCAGAAGCTCCAGGGCCGACATCAGCGACTCCAGCCCTGGCCTGTGTCAGTACCATGCACGCTATGGGGCGAAAGCGAGGATGTGCCGTCCCCCCTGCACCTACAAGGAAACGGGAAACGCCAAGGCCTGCGCTCGGTAGTGGCCGCGAGCGTGGGCACATCCAACCGGCTCCTGTTCATCAGGGACACCCTCTCTGGTCGCAGACTCCTTTGTGACACAGGAGCCCAGCGGAGCGTCCTGCCGGCTACGGTGGAGGACGCCGCCGGTGGGGGCCACGGCCCACCTTTGACGTCCGCTAACGACACCCCTATCCGCACCTATGGCACAAAGACAGTGGACCTGTGTTTCGAGGGTCAGCGGTTTAAGTGGGATTTCATCACGCCTGACATCTCCTTCGCCCTCCTTGGCGCAGACTTCTTGTGCGCTCACGGACTGCTGGTGGACGTCAAGAACAGCCGCCTGATGGACGCACTGACGTTTTCCTCGTTCACATGTACCCGCGGCGAGGCGTCATTTAGCGGGCTCTCCAGCTCACTCTCACAGGGTGACAAGTTCCAGCACCTTCTCAGTGAGTTTCCCGACTTGACGCAGCCCACCTTTTCCGCTGCCACTACCAAACACAGGGTAGAGCACCACATTGACACTGAAGGCCCCCCAGTCTATGCTAGGGCCCGGCGGCTCAACCCTGACATGCTGTCGGTCGCCAAGTCGGAGTTCGACAGCATGGAGCGTCTGGGCATCATCCGCCGCTCGGACAGCCCTTGGGCTTCGCCGCTCCACATGGTCCCTAAATCAGCCGGTGGCTGGCGACCGTGTGGTGACTACCGCCGCCTTAACGACGCCACTACGCCAGACCGCTACCCGGTCCCTCACATCCAGGACTTCTCTTCACACCTGGCGGGCAAGCTGGTTTTCTCCAAGGTGGATCTGGTGCGGGGCTACCATCAGGTTCCGGTGCACCCCTCAGACGTCCCCAAAACTGCGGTGATTACGCCGTTCGGGCTTTTCGAGTTCCTGCGTATGCCGTTTGGACTTAAGAACGCAGCTCAGTCCTTTCAGCGGCTGATGGATTCGGCGCTCAGAGACATGCCATTCATTTTCGTCTATTTAGACGACATCCTTGTCGCCAGCTCCTCCTCTGAAGAGCACCAGGCACATCTCCGTGTCCTTTTTGCGAGGCTCAGCCAACACGGCCTGATTATCAACCCGGCAAAGTGTCAGTTCGGGTTGTCCTCCATCCACTTCCTCGGGCATCTCATCAGCAAAGATGGAGCCGCCCCCCTCCCATCGAAAGTGGAGGCCGTGTCCGCCTTTCCACGACCGTCTACAGCTCGGGCGCTCCGAGAGTTCCTCGGGATGGTGACGTTTTATCACCGGTTCATCCGCCGGGCGGCCCACACCATGCGCCCGCTGTACGAGGCCCTCAAGGACAAGTCCCCCGGCCAGGCCATAGACTGGACGGCTGAAAGGGAAGCCGCTTTCGATGCCACCAAAGCCGCCCTGAGCGAAGCCGCCATGTTGGCTCACCCGTCACACAGGGCCCCCATCGCTATCACCACCGACGCGTCTGACTACGCTGTGGGCGCGGTGCATGAACAATGGGTCGACGGCGCCTGGCAACCGCTTTCCTTTTTCAGCCGCCAGTTGACTCCCAGGGAGCGCAAGTACAGCGCTTTTGACAGGGAACTCCTTGGTCTCTATTTGGCTGTTCGCCACTTCCGTTTCCTGCTGGAAGGCCGGGAGTTTGCGGCGTTCGTGGATCACAAACCACTTACTTTCTGCATGTCCAAGGTGGCCGAGCCGTGGTCCGCCCGACAGCAACGCCAGCTTTCGTACATCTCCGAGTACACCACGGACATACGACACATCGCTGGCAAGGCTAACGTGGTCGCGGACTGCCTCTCCAGAGCGGTCATCGGAGCTGTGCAGCTGGGCCTTGATTACCTCCGCATGGGCGCTGACCAGGCCTCTGACCACGGGGTCCAGACCCTCAAGGCCTCGGTCACGGGATTGCGACTGGAGGAGGTCATGGTCGGTGACTCGGGCGCGAAGCTGTGGTGTGACATCTCCACGGGCCAGCCTCGACCGCTAGTCCCTACGGACTGGCGCCGACCCGTTTTTGAGGCGGTTCACAATCTTTCCCACCCCGGTAGGAAACCGTCCGTGAAGTTGGTGTCGCAGAAGTTCGTGTGGCAGGGGCTTAAGAAGGACGTGAAGTCCTGGGTCGACGCATGCGTGGCTTGTCAACGGGCTAAAGTCCACCGCCATACTAGGGCCCCTTTTGAACTGTTTGCGGTTCCTGAGAGGAGGTTTGACCATGTCAATGTCGACCTCGTAGGTCCGCTTCCCCCCTCTCACGGTTTCACCTACCTGTTTACGATGATGGACAGGACGACCCGCTGGCCCGAGGCCGTTCCCCTCACCTCGACGTCAGCTTCCGACGTCGCCCGCGCTTTCATCGGCACGTGGGTGGCGCGCTTCGGGACCCCGTCTGACCTCTCCTCTGACCGCGGTTCTCAGTTCACCTCGGAGCTGTGGAACGCTGTTGCTGTGGGTTTGGGGGTCAAGCTGCACCGCACCACCGCATATCACCCCCAGGCTAACGGATTGTGTGAGCGGTTTCACCGATCCATGAAGGCGTCACTGCGTGCCGGATTGACAGACGGCAACTGGGTGGATAAGCTCCCGTGGGTTATGCTCGGCCTCAGGTGTGCCCCCAAGGAAGACCTGCAGTCCTCGTCGGCGGAGCTCGTCTATGGCCAGACGCTACGGGTCCCCGGGGAATTCATTCCCACCGCCACTGTGCCCTGGTCTGCAGCCGGGCAGCGCTCCTCCCTGCTGGAGACCGCCGGGACATTCACGCCCGTCCCCACGTCGCAGCACAGCAACCCAGCTTTCCGGGTGTCCCCCGGATTACGGTCGGCGGATTTCGTTTTTATTCGCCACGACGCTCACCGCGGTCCCCTGCGCCCCCCTTACGACGGTCCGTTCAGGGTCATACGTCACGGGGACAAGAGCCTGGTGGTGGACGTTGGTGGCAGGCCTGAGACTGTGTCCGTTGATCGGATTAAGCCTGCTCACGTGGACGTTTCCAGGCCGTTGGAGTTGGCTCTGCCCCCACGTCGGGGCCGCCCTCCCATGTCCCGCCCCCCACCCCCTGTGGGGATGCCCTCGCCCTCGTTGGCGCCCCTGCCCTCGCCTGCGGCCCTGCCCTCCTCAGCCCCTGTGGTCCGTACGCGCCGGGGTCGGGCGGTACTTCCTCCCAGGCGCGAGGGTTTTGACTATGGGTGAATTCTGGGGGGGCTTGTGTGGTGATTGACATTATTCACCCACGGAACTATGGGTTGGGGTATTGTTCCGCACGGACATTAGTGAGTTGACCGGACTTCCTGTTTCCCCCGGTCTTATCTTCCCGGGCTAAAAGCTGTTAACATGTTGTTCTGATGTTAAATAAAAGTCTAGCTTGTACCTTCGATACCCCGCCTCCGACTCCCGTCTCTCGGCACTACAGTATAAAGATATGTTTATGATAACCGTTTATGATAATTACACAATTAGTTCAGCAGGATAATCTCCAATACTAACACCACTTTGTGAGTTTTGTAGTATAAATAGAATGTCCATAAACAACAAGCTAACGTTAGGCTATAAATGATCTGAGGCCTGTACTACGAAGCTGGTTCAACCTAACCTGGATATGTTTGAGTTAGCCGGTTGGCCTAATCCAAAACATACGCGCTCTCGCTAAACGGTACTACGACGCAGGTTATCAAGTGGATCACTCAAGCCAGCCGTGCCCTAGGTGCGCGTTCACATGAAAGGGGTGGTATTTGGAGCATTCGACCAATCACAAACATGGAGAAGTGTACTGACAGCGCAGCGTCATACTTCCTGAATGAAAAGTCAACTATAATATTAGACATATGAAGAAGTTAAACTTTAAACATCCATAACTTAAACACTTTATCCAGGATAAAAGCCACATAGCTGCACCTGCAAGGTGAATACAGCCGGTAAAAGAAAAAGTGTTTGAATGCATACATTAACAGGTTTATGATATCACTGCCCCGTCTAAGACACGATCTGACTTTAATTAAATTTTTGTCTCGAGTGTTTCGTCAACTTAATGTGTTCCTTAAAATAATACTTCTGCATACAGTATGTGACACTGTGAGTGTTGCACGGCCAGATACGGCTCAGCTGACTCAGATAAGGAAATATATGATACATTATGATGTGATATGCCGCGGACTGTACTTAATGTTACTCTGATCCGGTTACTTATGTTGTGGCAGATATTTAAGTAAGCTTTCTTAACGCTAATGTTATAATAGTCAGATTGCTCTGAAGATGGGAGGTGATATTCTATTAATGTTCACATTCACACAGTCGGTGATTTTTGCCGGCCGTCTTTCCTGCAACGGCAGCTTTTTCTGTATTTCCTTTCTCCTGTAATATGACTTGATCGCTTTAAACTCTGCACACTGAGCTCTGATTGGTCAGCAGGCAGTGCTTTCACTGAGTTGAGCTCTTAGCCTGCAACCTAACCTGCTCCGGGGCAGGTTAGCCGCTCAGCATAAGTTACCATGGAGATCTAGCCCGCTAAAAACAGAACCAGCTTCGTAGGATCGGAAACCCCGAGCTTTCCCTGAAGTTAGCCGCCTCAGCGAAAATCCTGCTTCGTAGTATACCCTCCTGGAGTGCCACTGGTAAGCAAAAGGCGGCTAATGGTTGGTGTGATGACGTTTCTCTTTTAGTCACTTGTTAGCAACTGCAGTTTAAGGCACATAATAGCGTTGGACATTCACTAGTGAGGTGTTTACTGACGTATCTTATGTCGTAGAACAAAACAAGAAAATCAATTGAGCTTGTGTTAACCATAGACCCTATACCAGGCTTCTAAACACAAACCGTTTAATTCAAGACAAGGGGAATGGAAGTATAGTAAATGCTAACTTATTTCTGGGTTTTATGACTCCTTCTCTACTTCATGGTAAGAAGGAAGAAGTGTGTGGAAAATAAAGCGTACGTGCTTCTGTGGTCCTCCCTCAGACTGAGGGTCGGGGCCATGATTAACGCCATGACGGAAATATTTGATGTTGTAATTGATGTAGCGTTTGTGTCAGGGACATCTTTATAACGTGAGGCATGTACCCGGAACAGCTCCTTCCCCTGAGCTGGCTGCGGGCTCTCTGTCATCCAGACAGCCCGGCTGTAAAGACGCTGCTGACAACCACAGTTTCAGATCAAATTGCTCTTGGCACTAACAACTTTATCTGGATGTTTTGCCCTTCGGATATACTCCAAACCAAAATGACTCAGTTACTGTCACCATCTGTCAACTCTTCAGCACACCAGATTTACTGCAGTGACAGACAGTCAAAGCCAACCAGGCCGGCCTGAATCCCCTCACACAGCCCGACAGCTTAATCTGCAGCACTAAAGATGTTCTTTGTTTCTGCTTTAAAGATTGCTGTCAAGGAATAATGCTCTCTCTCTCTACTCGTATATACATTTACCATCTCAATGAAACCTAACAATCATTCCCTCTGTTCTTTTATTTAGAATTTAAAATGAAAGACCAGGCTTCAGCACGACAAATCATACTGCAAAATGAAATACAATGGGAAAAGAACGGTCTGTTGTTTTGTATTCAAGTCCGTTATTTTGATATCAGCTTGTAATAGTATACAAGTCTATAGTCAGTCTTTTACTCTGTATTTGAAATACATTTTTTGCTTTGTTTTGTTTACATACGAGCCCATTCTAGTATATTATAATATATAAATTACCCTGGTCAATTTTGAGTTTTATTTTTTACTACTTTGCCTATTTGCGTCCAAAGAATTCTCCTTAAAAATAATGAGACAATGCCTTATTTGCGTATTAAACATAAACTTGAATAAGAAAAAGAGCGATTTTATGTAGGCAAGTGATATCTTCCAGTTAATTTAAATGTTTTACACCTGAAGTCTCTTCAGTGTATTTTACATTGAGGAGTCTCGACATTACCCAATTTCTACCTGCCAGACAACCGAAAGCAAATATTCTCTGTAGCCATGATACAAAGTGAAAAATAAAACCATAATCTCAACGTGTCGTATGTGACCCAGCACGGCCCGATCCTGTGTCTCTAACCCCGCATGAAGTCTGGTTAATATGACGGCAGCTGTAAATAAAACAGTGGCTAAGAGCTTCTGGCTGCGTCCGGGGGTCTCGAGGTACAAGAGGGCTGTCGGTTACATCTCCACGACATTAGAGAGCGTTCTCAGCAGTGCTCGCCTGTCCCATCCCATCCTGACAGGGGGAGGGGACAGCTGGTCTCTGGTTAGGAATCCTAAGGCTGCACGCTGTCACAAGCACTGATTTCAGCATCGTGCAACACTTTAATAGACAGGTATTGTTTTGAAACACGGTTTAATGTTTGAGCAAAAATACACTATGTTTAATAAGCCACAACATATAGTCATAGTATGCTGTTTATGAGTAAATAACAATATTTTAAAAGGGACCTATCATACAAAAGTCACTCTTGTACGTCTTTGATACATGAATATGTGTCCCCGGTGTTCCAGGGAACTCACCAAGTGTCAGAAAACACAACCCTCTCTATTTTCCTCCATACCCAAATCTCTTAAAAAGGGGCTGCAACGGATCTGATACAGACTGATCCAGATTTGAACACTTCTATGATGTCACAGAAGTGGCGCTACGGCTATTGGGCCAACTCCACCAATCAGGAGGAGACAGCCACGGACATTGCAATTTGAAAGCGCTGGAGACGCTGTAGTACATATGCAAGGCCTGTAGATGGTGCTGTTCTCGCAGAATCAGCCCATGCAAAGACAGTGTTAAATTGAGCGAAATGAGGAATGGCTAAAATGCATGATCTGTTTGGTATTTTGAAAAATGAAAAGTATAAATATGCCTTATATAGGTATGGTCCTACACTATATTATTCAAATATAGCATGATAGGTCCACTTTAAATAGGATAATATACATTACGTTTTCTAAGAAAAAGTAGGCCTACTTATATTTTGGTTCAGCTGTGAGGTGCTTCTCCATTTCCCGGGTGCATTGCATTGTGGGATAAACGTTTGATTTACAGCAAACTCAAAACCCATCCTATCAGTATGCCTCATGTTTGATTTGATTATATTTTTTTCAGTTGAATACATTACGTTCTTGGAAACGTTATGAAGAATGATTTTGGGAAACAGCATAATTTCATATCATGTTTGATTTGTATTTAAAGTGAAAATAATAAACACATGTTGTCAATGTTGTTTGAAAGCAAGTGATACTTTTTTTTGGTCAAACATTTTCTGTATGTTTTACGTAAGCAGAGATCGTCAGAAATAAGAAATAATGTTCTCGGAAATATTGCAAAAATAAATCAAAAGGAGTAGATTTAATGCTGATGAAAGCCGATGAAAGCTGTTGAAAAAGGGTGATGCTGATTTGATGATTGAGTTGATATTGTTTTGATATTTACAAATCTATAAATTGATCAAATGCCAAACTCCCTTCCCTTCTGCTTCCTAATAAAAAATGTTGTAAATGTAGAAAATGAGACATTTTAAATGGACCCTTTACTAGTTATAACTGAATATTTGAAAAAGCTGTTCTTCGGAGAAAGACGGGGTTTTTATTTGAGCTGCCTTTAAAGGAAGTTTTCATGGTTTCTGGAGAAAGAAAAGTTTTGACAGCAGAGAAACAAAGAGAGGACACAACAGAACTTTTTCCCTGTCAGAAAAGATTTGGTCTGCATTGTAGAGATGTTGTTTGAGGCGTTTGTGCTTTACTTCTCTACTTGCATACAAGAAACTGGAATATTCTTCACCAATATGATAGTGGGAGAAATAAAAACTTTGAGGAGATCTAAATAAAGTAATTATATCTCAAACTTAATATAAAGGGGGTCTTCAAGCTAATTATTACTTGAGTCATTATCGGAAACAAGCAAACAAGAAGATGAAATTAGGTATTTTTATTTCAGGGTAGGGCTGCACGATTTGGGGAAAAAATCTAATTACGATTTTTCTGACAGATATTGCGATTCGATTTGCGATATTTGTTTTTAAGTGACCCGACGGAAGTCTATTGTAAAATACTGCCATATCTCCGGCTAGGAAGGTCGTATCAACGTACTCCCGTCTCTAGCACCCCCGCAGCCCGAGCTACGAGTGAAAGAACTAAACTTACATGAAACTTCCGTTGGGTTGCTTTAAAGTCAAGCTTCAGTTTAAGGTTCACCCTGTAATAGAAACATGTGATGGAGCATTACTAACCTGACTCAGATGGTTTCACCAAACCATCTAGGAAAGCTCCATTGGAAGCCATTTGGAAAGGGCAGGCACTTTCAAAGATACTTGGCAGGTGATTGGACCGATCTGTCTATCACCTTCTATCATGGGCCACTTCTGATTGGTTAACAATGGCTGGTACATGTGGAGCACAGCACTTCTGATTGGTGTGGATGACTGACACACAGGAAGTTTAAAACAAATGTGAATTGATAATTGCAACTTTAACTGACCCTGAAGCAGGCCCCTGTGTCTGTAAATGCTTTGGCTAAATTTGGTGTATGACTGTGTTGTGATTGTGTGTTTTTTAATTGTCTGTAACTGTAAAACTCTCTGAAACTGTGCTGTTAACATTCTTGGGCCAGGACTCTCTTGAAAAAGAGATTTTTAATCTCAATGAGACCTATCCTGGTTAAATAAAGGTAAAATAAAATAATCACATCATAAAATCGATTAATCGTTCAGCTCTACTTCAGGGTTAACAAACTGATTTATTTCCCTAAAACGAAATACTCCTAAACTTTTGCATCACGACAAACAACGACGTCAGCTTATACATTGTACGCAATATACTGTTTGTTGTTGTTGCTGAACCCTTGTTTTTTTCAGTTTTTTCAAACCTTTATTTAACCAGGTGTTCCCATTGAGCTCATCGATCTCTTTTTCAAGGGAGACCTGTCCAACCTGGCAGCAAGTAGGTTACAACATGAACGTAAAACAACAGATAACACAAAAGGACATCGTATGTACAGGGCTACATCTACATACCTAGAGACATTGACAAGTACCAACAGTATCAAGTATCATTGCATATCCAAGCTTTAAAAACAGGCAGTGGAACCAATTTGCTCACTTTCAAATCGTTTTGAAGACTGTTCCAAGCAAAAGGAGCTGCGCACATAAAAGCTTTCTTACCTGAGTCAGTCCTTGCACTTGGCACATGTAACAAAGCCACCTCATGTGATCTCAGGCAATAGCTACTCTCTGTGAGATCAGAGAGCAGATGTAAGATGGGAGTTTACCCCACATGGCTTTGTAGATGAACATGTCAGTCTTCTCAGTAGTAACCAAAGTAACAATGTTTTATTCTAGTATGCTGGAGGTTAATATCTCTTCCTCCACTTATCCAGAAACAAAGATCCCGAAGCTTCGTCTCATTAGTTACCATGCAAACATGATCGCTATTGATATCTCTTAACGAAGTGCCACCTCGTCTCTTCGATTTCCTGTTAACTCACTCCAGACAACGAAAATCAACATCCAGCAATTAGTTCGGGGTCCGGGGGATCGTGTAGATATTCATTACGCTAAATGGGACCTGTCCAGCTGCTGCTCGTTGGTTCAGTGTTGTCACTCGTCTGATTGGACGTAATGGTCCTCTAGGGCTGATCTGAAGGTGTAGCGAGGATACAGAGTCGTTACTTCGATTCTCAATTTACTGCTGAAGCTCAGAGTTCCCCGTTAAGGGTCAATCAGATGAACACATGCTGAGGATTGATATGGAGAGATTACAGTACCTTTCTCAATGAGTATCATTCACAAACATGTCGTTGAAGTTTTATATGAAGTCAGTAAATAGGCCTACAAAGTGAGTATTGTTCCAAGTTTACTTATGAACGCACCAATCAGGAGAGTAGTGTTGTGAGTCTGCAAACTGTGCTTATTTTTAGAAAACTGACAAGATAATCATCCATTCCACTTCTGGCTTGGGATGATCTGCTGTTTGAATGAACACTTAGAATAAATAAGAGGTTGTGCATTCATGATAATTGACTTTGTCTATTAGTAAACAAACAATTTCCAGGTGTATTACAGCAGCAGCCATTCTTGTGTTTAAACTTGTGAGGTGATGACGGGATAACATGGAGCGGGTTGGGGAGCAACTTCTTGTCTCAGTTTTAGACGTCTTTAAGTTAGATGTAATGATCCCGATACAATACAAAAAACGAAGACCATAATAATAATGCACACGGAGTAATAGGTTCTTAAATATTAAGATCCCCTGAGACACAGTGTCGTGATTTTTTTTTTTAAAGTACCCGCCGGCGGGGACCTTGGGGTTTAACAGGTTAAGTAATATGATTATTCTCTTTAGCTTATATGCTATAACTCTCTGCAAGAAATCAATTCAATCAAAACGCAAACTACAGTATTCGGTGTGTGGGAGAGAAACAGATATGTTACCCTTTGCAGACTATGCACATGCACTAAAACCTATATAACACACTAAAGGAAAGGGAAATCTCATAAAAGATACTAGGGCCTCTTTAAGCCAAAGTGTATTATTTGTCCAACGTATAGATTTACATTTTAATTTGGATTTCCAAACCCAACCCATCCAGTGAAGACTCTCACGGCCCACGTTGTCCTCTCCTCTGCTGAGTAATAACCTGGGGAGGGTTTCTCTGTGTAACGGTCCAATATTCATGACATGCCTCTACCGTTTAGCTCTGCCGCTCTCACCATGTCATGTTCTTTCTCATTATGGTGAGTTAGTGGAAATGACAGGGTACAAGAGCAAAGACCTTTTTCATTTCTTTGTATATCCCCCTTCCTTTCAAAGTAGAAAGAAAGGAAGGATAACATGCAACACAACAGAAGAATGAACAGATCATTATCAACCTACTCCAATGAAAGCAGGGTATATGCAGGAATCCTGAAGTCAGATGTAAACCCTTTCAAGACCTTTTTTAAGACATTTTAAGACCTCATCTCCACTTTGAGTTCTAACCGGTTACCTTGGCGACACACTTTACCTCACATTGACTATAGACAGTATTGATTGTCCTTCCTCCTTATCTTCCAACCATTTGGACGCAGACTCGCATTTCCCCATAACGATGTTGTTTAACAACCGGCGTAAACGGACCTTCGCACGCTATCAAGCAGTGAGCGTGCGATGTCCTGTTCAGATGACGTCAAATCCAACGGGATACCATAAATAAACCAGGGGTTCACAACATTTTCCACCCGCGACCCCCAGAATCACAGTGCCAGACACTGGCGACCCCCTGTCGACGGGAGGGGGATGCTAGTGAATTCATTTCAGTTTTCCGCAGTCACTGCACTCGTCTCGTTGCGGGGAAATTATACAGATGACTAGTCCGCCCCCGAAAATGTCTATGCAAACGTTATTATTAATAATAATTAAAAAAAAAAAATCCATTTTTATTTTGTAATCATCTACACGCGACCCCCCGCGCGGTCGCGACCCCCACTTTGGGAACCCCTGAAATAAACTACACGGATTCACACTACACACCTACGCAATGATTACATTCAGGCAGACTGTAGAATACAACCTCTTTGGACAATTTATATACTTATTGAAAACAAGCTACAAAATGTAATACCTTGGAAAATGCCCTTTAATACTTTTTAATAGCCTTAATTTTCGCTAAATTGATTTATCAACTTGTAATACTTTTTAAAGGTCCCATGTCATGCTTTTCTGGTTATCACCTGTCCCCTTGTGTGTTATGAAGGTTTTTATGCATGTAAACGGTCTGCAGAGTCAAAACCCTCAAAGTAAACCCTGTAGCGAGTAAAACTCTAACAGAGAAAATACCTCCCCAAAACGCCTCGTTGGTGAAACGTCACTGTCCATTGATTCTTCCGGGTACGAGATTACGTAAGCACGTACCCGGAACTAAATGGACCAATCCGTGGAGCCGTTACGTTACGTCCGCGGAGCCGTTACGTTAAGCCCCCGCTAATTGGTCCAAATTGACCAATCCACGGACTTCCTCACACACACACTCAGTGCAGGCAGCTCTGCTGATCTCTCCTCCCTGGCTGCAGGCTGATAACAGATAGTTGGGATCGCGGCGAAATTCTCTCTGCAGACCCATTCTCACAGCATTTATCAACCTTTCTCTTCCTCAATATCAAGCCACACTTATTGTTTTTACTTCGGCTGTGACTTTGTGTGTGCTCAGGGTGAGTTTGGCTGTGTTTCGCTGTGTATCGCTAAACAAGGAAACCACACCTCCACGGAGTTTAGCGCGATTCACAACGTCCCGACCAATCAGAGCACACTGTGCTCACAGGGAGGGTGGGGGCTGGAGCTACTGGAGCTGCAACGAGCCGTTAAAGGCAGAGAGTGAAATTCAGTGAATACACGTAGTTTACAGAGATGCTGTTTGAGAAACCAAGGTGAGTTTGGAAAATTGCAGAATATAAATCTATTCTAGTAGACCTCAACAATGGAATTATGATCAGTGGAAATGGCCATGACATGGGACCTTTAAGACCCCACGGACACCCTGGAAAGTCTTGTCAATAATGACCTCCTTTTTGTCCTTTTGAAAGAGTAATATTTGCACCATCTGCTTTGGGTTATTATGTAAAAGTGCTCGGTTCATGCAGAAAAACATTTCACTTTAACATTTGAAAGAAAAGCTTCAGATGGCACTTCTGTGAGCAGCTAGAAAAAAACTCTGTTTACACCCAGTTAGCCACTCGCCTTGCTTCTCATTTCTCATGTTCTGCTTTCTCTCCATCTCTCTCTGCTGCTCTTTGCGCAGAATAATAATAACAACCTCCTTCTGTCACAAAAACCACTGGCCACAGCGAAGAGGGAAACACAGAGAAAAACATTTGATGGACTAAACAGGCTGCGAGCAGAAACTCAGACTACAGTGCATTAATTGAAGTGCCATTAGCGAGTGGCTGGGGTTTTTATGCTCTCAGCAGCAAAGGTGACTCATTTCTGCCCCCGCCAAGCCGCACACACACACAAACACACAAGAACCCACAAATACACGCACATACACACACACAGGCGCACACACACACACACACACACACACACTTCCATTAATGTGGCGGGTCGATGTCTGGGCTCAGATACTCAGATATGCTAAAGCCCGACAGTTTATCAACCGTACCGGGACCAAGGTCAATTAAACATGTTAAGTGGGTGTCTCATTTGTTAAATTAGTAAAAGTATGTTAAGAATAATAGCTAAAGCCCTGGTTCTAGGCAATAACAACACTCATGCTTAACTTTCATTGTTGAAATGATTATTCGGTCTAACGAACACACATTTGACAAAAGATCTGTACATGTTTTAATATGAAATAGCTACTATATTTGGCGCGACATATCTGACAGCCATAGACCAATTATGAGACAATGGGCCCCTGGACACAGTAATGTAATTTTGAATGGCCATTTTGAGTCTATTAGGTGTGGTTTTACATATGTTTGAATGCATTTTAATCTCTCCATGTTTTGGTCTCTTTGTGTTCATTTTGTGTCTTTTAAAGTCATGTTGAGCCTTTTGTAGTCCTTATCTGAACCTTTGTGGTTGTTAATGTCTCTTTGTAGTAGTCAGGGTCGTTTATTGTCCATCTTTGGTCGTTGTTTAGCCTCTTGTGGTCCCGTATCAGTCTCTTTGTGGCTGTTTGTGGTGGTTTTATATCCGTATGTAGTCATTTGATTGTCTTTCCAACATCTTCATACGTTTCAATACTTCACATGCAGCTATAGTCACCTATTCAGTAATCCATCTTTGACACCAAGAAGGGAATGTCTTTTCGTAACCCTCCTCTTAAACCAGGGGTGCCAAACTCAAGGCCCGGGGGCCAAGTCCGGCCCGTGACTTCATTTCATGTGGCCCCGCAAGAGCTCTGAAAGAATAGTATACATTTATTATACGATTACATGCCGCTTTACAGAAGCACGTTGTCCACAAACTACATGTCCCACAATGCATCTCATTTTGTGACGCGCGCACTGAAGAGACTTTATTTATTAGAGAATTATTTGCCCTGGACTTCTGCTTTCAGACGTAGTTAACTATGAAGTTATTACCCTATCCGATAATAATCCAATGCAGAGGCAATAATGTAATATAATACATTGTTTTATATATATTATATATTTATATATGTATTTATATATAGTCTTAAAGTTTTGCACTAGCTTTTAACATTAGATGAACATGACATTTTGATATTTGTGTGTTTTTATATGTTTCTAGTTATTGTGCTTTTTATCTTGTTTTTAATTATTGTTTTATTATTTCACTCTAATTGTGTTATTCTATGTGTTCTCTGTGCGGCACTTTGGTCTCCTGAGGTTGTTTTAAATGTGAAATACAGATAAATAAAGATTGAGATTGAAAGTTACAACCGGCCCTTTGAGTGCAACCATAAGGCTGATGTGGCCCGCGATGAAATTGAGTTTGACACCCCTGTCTTAAACTAACTCTCACTCTTTTCTTTCTGTTCTGTTTTGTATCTGTGTCCAAAAAGTAAAAAAGTGAATTGTTATATTGAAAGAATGAGGGCAGTGTATTTGTCATGCTGGGAAAGAATAACAGAACAATACACAGCTGAATATTTATTTGCACACAAGGCTCATCGGCCGGGTGCCAAACCCCCGGAGGAAACAAATAATCTGACAGGCTGGATCAACTCTGTTTCAACACAAATGCTAATCTCTTCATTGTACATCACTTAGCAAATGAACGTGGCTGGAATAATTTGTACATTATTGTTTTGAAAGTGAAAGCCCTCAATGAAGCCCCCTTTCCTTTCTCATGGTTTGCATTCCATGAAAGTGACACATAACCGCAAGCAACTTTTAAATTACTATTTATTTTCAAAAAACTATTGAAAGTATATTTTTCTTTTCACCTGCCCACATCGGTAACACACCATGTGTTCAAGAAGCTCGACTCTGAATGCCTTTCCCTTCAAGGCAACAAATTAAATTGCAAATTAAAAAGAGACAACTGTTCACAAACTTCTACTGTAGCTTTTTAAATATATAACCTTCTGTTTATACAATATAGGCCCATAGTGTGGGCTGTAATGCATTCGTTCATTAAACATTAATCAAGCTGTAATGAAGGACTCGTGTTCTGAAGTATCACAGCACCAGTCTTTATTCTGTCATTACACAAGAGCAGGATTCGGCAGTTCCATTTGCAACAATCATTATTTCACCCATTAGCTTCTGTATTAGCTACCGGAGGCCTTTCTAAATCAGCTACATATAGATTTACACACACACACGCCCCCTCACACATATCACTTAGTCCATTAAGGCCCTACATACAAATCAAGCAGGAAATACAAACCCTTTTACTCCATCACTGAAAATGAATATATGCAAAACAACGAGCTGCTCCGGCTTTTAAAACATCAATCACACAAAAGCCCTGAGTTAAGAAATTAGATACAGGAGACAGGAAGTCAACAGGTAAGCAGAGAGAGCAAGGGGAAGAAGTCAAGGCCGGACTTCTTGTAAAACAGTTTGCATTATCTTTCGTTATATTTCCAGCATAATGTGTATGCCCATGTGTAGGACCTTTCATGGTTATGGTGACTCACATTCTTGAAAAGCCTGTTTTTATATCGTCATATATCTCATCGCAAGTGACAAACAACTGCAAAAGTAGCAAAATATATTTCCAGCATTCGGCTAAGCTAACAATGCTAACATAGTCTGATGCACGCCACGTTAGGGCTGCTCAATTAATCGTATTGTAATCGCAATTACGATTTTGGCTTGCAACGATTATAAAAACAAAATAATGGAAATAAAACGGTTATTTTTATTTTTTTTAATTGGTTTTTCAATTATACTTAAAGTTCAGGGTAATCAACTGTTACTGTTACTCAAATAATCAAGATTATGATTTTTGCCATAATCGAGCAGCCGTACGCCACGTGGGTCCATGTGTAGACTTTCTGCCATCCTGATATCAGTGGGGAGCTCGTTCCAACATTTTTGGAGCCAGGATAGCAAACAGTTGTGTTTTTTTCAGAGGTTCCCATGGGTCAGCCTCACAGTGAGGGAGTAGCAAAATGATTAGCCTAACAAGAAGGCAGTGCACGTGATGGAGTGTATGGTTTAAAGGCCCACTATTATACTGTTTTTCATCCATATATCACAGGTCTCAGATATATACAGAACGTCTCTGATTGGCTGAAACACCAAACAGATCATTGCAGCATTACCCATAATCCAGTCTGTTTCAGTCCTGTTTCCAAAGTGTTGATTCTCTGTCTGTTACTTTAGATGAAAATAAGGAGCCCCTCCCCACGCCCCTCTGAGAGACATTTGGTTACAAAGAACACAATGGTGCTCTAGGAGGAGATTCAGGTGATAAGGGGGGGGGGTTACCTTGGTTGCTGATTGGCTAATGGTTACACAAGACAAAACATCGTTATGACATCATAAAGTGGCCAAAATCTGATCAGCTCATTTTCAGACAGGTTTTTATAGAAATGGATCAGGACAAAAAGAGAGAGAGCCTTTGTTCCTGAAACTTTCAGAGTCTCTTTCCAAAGAGGGGACACATGCTGATGTAGAAGAGACATGAAGAAGAGGGGACACATGTTGATGTAGAAGAGACATGAAGAAGAGGGGACACATGTTGATGTAGAAGAGACATGAAGAAGAGGGGACACATGTTGATGTAGAAGACACATTGGAAAAGAGGGGACACATGTTGATGTAGAAGAGACATGAAGAAGAGGGGACACATGTTGATGTAGAGGAGACATGAAGAAGAGGGGACACATGTTGATGTAGAAGAGACATGAAGACGAGGGGACACATGTTGATGTAGAAGAGACATGGAGAAGAGGGGACACATGTTGATGTAGGAGAGGCATGAAGAAGAGGGGACACATGTTGATGTAGAAGAGACATGAAGAAGAGGGGACACATGTTGATGTAGAAGAGACATGAAGAGGAGGGGACACATGTTGATGTAGAAGAGACATGAAGAAGTGGACTTTGCATAATAGGTGACCTTTAAAGCATGTCCCGGATGTAATAGACGGACCAGATCCCTTCACAGCAAGGCAGCCCATACAGTGTCTTAATAAAAAAACTGTTTTTAATGTGGATCCAAGTTAAAAAAAAATACACATGGTTGTTACTGTAAAGCACACAATGCTTCACTTCAGTTCTGCTTTACGAGGCTTTGCTCTCTACGGATTTTCCTTACGCTTTGTTTCAGAGAAATGTTAGGAATCTCCAGTAAGGCTTCTCCTTTTCTCTGTCTTCTCATCTCAGTCTCTTTCTGGACATAAAAGTGGTTTCGTTCGCTTTCATGCAACTCTTAGAAAGCCTGTTAGGTATCCGACGGGAGACAGGCGAGTCAAACGGAGGGAGAGGTGCAGAGAAGGATCCCAATAAATGAACTTCAGAGATTGTGGGCATCGAGGG
The DNA here is from genome assembly GCF_949606895.1 of Notothenia rossii. Taxonomy (NCBI): domain Eukaryota; kingdom Metazoa; phylum Chordata; class Actinopteri; order Perciformes; family Nototheniidae; genus Notothenia; species Notothenia rossii. Next base: position 75,400,596 of record NC_136906.1, on the reverse strand, counting down.
GGGAAGACGGGGAGAGTCAGACATGGAGAGCCTTCAGCAGAGCATGAGGCTAAAAACAAGACAGAGGTGGGTTTGTTTGATGGTGAGAGGAAGACAGCCAGACAGTCTGTCTCATTCTCCAACCCTCACCTTTAACCTCCTTTACTTCTCTCTCACAATCTCTTTTTCAATATTTAGTTGATCGTTTTTGCGGTCTAGTGAGGGTGTTTTTAAAAGTTGTGTTCAATCACCTAGAGCCAAATATCTGTTATCATTATTTCTATGTCTGCAAGTATACCAACATTATTAAAAATGTCTCAAAGGAAGACGTTTTGTGAGACCAGAATCTGCTGTCAATTGATCGCCATAAGTAATACAATGCAACACTTTGATTGCAGAAAAATAGGGAGCAATCATTTAAAGTGCTTTAACAGGGAACTTGTTTCTTAAAAAACACAGTGCTGTTACATTTTAAGGGAGGGGAATATAGGTCTGTCACAAAGAGGACATATTCTGTTCATTTACAGCTAAATATTAGTATTTAGTGTCTCTACTGTGACATGTCTCCATGCTTTTATGTTCAAAAATCTATTTATTTCTCTCATAATGCCTTTTTTCACCTTCCGTCTGAAACCAGAACCCAGTCTGCTCTGATTGGTTAGCTGGCCAGCTCTGTTGTGATTGGTCAACCGCTTAAAGATGACCCGCCCCTTAAGCTCTCTAACCTCTCTAAGCCTATCACGTACAATGTGTTTGAGCGCTAGCCAATTGAATTCACATAGTGAAGTCACTATGTTACTGAAGTAAAAAAAGGAGTCGAATTGAGGGGTTTTAGGCAAGGGGTGGGGGGGGGGGGGGGGGGGGGGAGTGTGTGGGAGAGAAACTCCTTCTGAAGGTAACAAAGATATTGTAGCCTTTGCAGACCATTTACATGCACACAAACCTACACTACAGGAAAGAAAAAGAAAAAAAAACATAGGGCCTCTTTAAACATCTCTGTATATAATACAAATAAACAGCTTATCCCCTATTACCATATTGAGACATTTTAACTAATTCACAAACATGGTAGGGAGCATAAAAGACACAAAAATGTGAATAAACTCGACAAGCTAAGTGCTACCATATTTGAAAATACTTTTAATGAATTACATGTTTCATAAACAACAGTAAAACTCAATTTCTAAGGGTTATTTAGATTTTGCATTTGATCGGTGGCACTGAATATTTATCTACTTCTTTAAGTTGAAATCCAATCAAACTAAACAGCTGTTCTGTGGCATTACTGGGGACATAAGTAGCCCACCTGGGTGAACATTAAGAATCACTTCCACTGTATCATAAACTAATGTTGTCAACAGAGAGCAGCTCAGATGGCGAGGAGGTGAAAAAAACCATTACAGACTTCAGCTTCGGGCCACAATAATAAATGCTGCTGTCAGAAGGAATGTAACACACACACACACACACACACACACACACACACACACACACACACACACACACACACACACACACACACACACACACACACACACACACACACACACACACACACACACACACACACACACACACACACACACACACACACACACACACACACACACACACACACACACACACACACACACACACACACACACACACACACACACACACACACACAGACACCTTTGCTGCAGTTGGCACTTGCTGAAATCATCAATTTAAACAGTTACTTACAGCGTGAGGTTTCCATTAAAAGCAGAGTTAATATTCTCAGCCTCTCTGAGTGTTGAGCCTATTTACCAGAGGGTCCTTTATCTTTCTAGGAAATTACAGTCTGAAGGGGGGGGGTATGTTGTAGATGTCCTATATTTTACCTGCATATCCCGTCTTCGAAAATAGTCTCATGACAGATTAGACACAAAACTTCTTGCTAATTCTCACTGATTTATTAACATTTCGGTGAACGACCCACCCAGACTTCCTACATAGATTCCATCTTTTCTAGAGACCTGAGAAGCAAAATGAAAAGGCATAATAAATAAAATGTCTTCTTTTTGGGCGACACGGAAGACTGTTTTTTTTAACACTAGAACCGCCAGAGATTTTTTATACCTAAAACCGCCACCGGGGTCAAATTGACCCAGCATTAGAATGCATTGTTTTTCAAAGTAAAAGTATTGCTTTAAAAAGAAAAATGGTCCTGTGGTATTGGTATTTTGACAAGCAATTTTGTTAAATTGTTTCGTTTATTAACGGTACAACATAGCGTTTCGTGAGGCGGTTGTCGTTGTTGTGTGAAAAGCAAACAGCTGTTTGCTGCGGAGCACAGCGCAAGCAGTCTCCCGTGAGCGCTCCTTCACTACAGACTGTCGCTATCAATCTATCTCTCTCAATCTATCTCTCAATCTATAAGGAACTGCAGTATACAAAAGGCGTTGATATAGCAACACGTCATGTTTGTTTACATGCAAAATCAATAGCGCGAAAAGGGGTGGGGTCAATTTGACCCGCTTGGCGGAAATAGGTATAAATGGCAATTATTTTGCCGATTTCTTCAATCTGACTTCATATTGATCATTTTGAATAACAGAGGGTGCTACATAACACACTTTCAGGAAAAGTCACGGACTGGGAGACTTTAATATTTTATTGAAAAAAAGTTATATACAATAAAAAACAGCTGTGGGTCAAATTGACCCCGTTGGCGGTTCTAGTGTTAATATATATGCACATTATCTTTTCTATCATTTGGACTGTCTATGTTATAAATCAGGGGTGCCCAATACGTCGATTGCAAAGCTAGTGTGGGTAGATTGCCTGGCATTGAAAAAAAAAGAAAATGAAAAAGAATATATATATATATTTTTTTATAAAGTTAGCCTATCATCCATCTATGGCATTTGCCACTTGATTGATGTACAGGTAAGCCAGTCTGTTGTATTGTGCCATACGGGTTCATGCAGTTATGAGGGGGCCTCACCTCTTCATCTGAAGCGCAAATGCGGCGCACTATTATGCGCTTATGCGGCACTATCAGTGTAAGCGCGCCACCGTTTATCCGCCGTTTAGTCCAGGGGTTCCCAAACTTTGCCATGCCAAGGACCCCCATATAGCATTATCATCTGGCGGGGACCCCCCTGTTGCAATTTTTTTTTTTAAATGATGAGTACATTATGATGGAGAATATGACAAATTAATCATACAGCTTAATACATTTTCTTAATATATATTTGTATTAATAATTAATAATCAGTTATTCTTCAAAAACAAATTGTATTTATCTTTTGTTTGTCATTCATTACATTCTCAGTAGCGGCAGCTCGATTATGATTGGCTTGAAGGGCGGTTGTGTGATTTAAAAACAATAAAATAAAATAAAATATTAATTAATAAAAAATATATATAAATATTAAAAGATTGGCATCAGAAGACATAGATTGATAGATATGCATTTATTAATAATATCTTTTTTTAAAAAAATGTAAAAATTCCCCTTTCCCTCAAACTTTGCGTGACGGGCCCCCCACTTTGAACCCCCCCCCCCCCCCCCTCCGCGACACAGATTGGGAAGGGGCGGCCCTGTAGGTAGATCATTTGGCCTTGGTCATTTTAAAAGTAGCTCCCAAGTTGAAAAAGTCTGGGCACCCCAATGTATTATATTTTTGCACTTATACACACAACGTCTACTGCACTGCTGTCCATCCAGGGAGAAGGAACGCTTTGTTTAATTATCGTCCGGTTTAAATGACTGTTTTGTATTTTTATAATGTGATCCGCTGCAGAATTTCTTAACGCTCCTAATGTTTTTTCATTTTGTAAAGCACTTTGAATTGCCTTGTGTTGACAGGTGCTTTATAAATGAACTACCAAAAAAAGCTTTATTTTATGGCTTTGGTAATACAGCCATTCTGTAAAGTGCTGACGTTCATGATACCATAGTTCACTCTCGTCTTGTTTAGCAAAAAAGACAAAGTTGAAGGGTAATGGTAAATATGTGCAAATCTATTTCATCAAATTTCCCTTTGGTGAGTTTTAAGACACACAATTGCAAAACTAACTAATAGGAAACCATTGTAGTTGCCCCCCTACGCACTGTGGTGGGGTCTTTATATGGGCACCTAAGTGGTTACTTATCAAATGGTTTAAGAGGCTGAACAGTGAAGTCCTTCAACAAAATGAAATATTGGACCAAAAAATAAATGAAGGACCTCACTAACTGAGCAATAAAGTGTCCTGACAGTGTAAAGGCTTAAAATCAACAAAGTGTAAATGATTGTACTCAGCGAAGCAAGAGAAACAAGACATTGTCATTTCTCTTAAGCAAAAGCCTTGACTTGCTCTATTCATACACACACACACACACACACACACACACACACACACACACACACACACACACACACACACACACACACACACACACACACACACACACACACACACACACACACACACACACACACACACACACACACACACACACACACACACACACACACACACACACACACACACACACACACACACACACACACGTGTCCATGGTCGCTGTTATTAATCGCAGGAATGTTCAAATTGCTGTTAAATTGTCCGTAGTGTAAAGGAAACCTTGAGGCAGAGACGATGCTGGATTAAAGCTACCTATTAAAGTGTGTGTGTGTGTGTGTGTGTGTGTGTGTGTGTGTGTGTGTGTGTGTGTGTGTGTGTGTGTGTGTGTGTGTGTGTGTGTGTGTGTGACTCTTCCACAGCAGTTGCTTCCGAGCTGTGATTAATTATACAATATCTGACCTCTTAATGTTCTCTTTGTTAAACTCCCTTTCCGTTTCTCTTAATGTCTTCTGATTTGTCTTCCTCTCCTCTGAACTCTGATTCTGTATTTTTAGATAAAAAATAGACATATTTTCAGCTTAACCCTCGCCATGTTTGTTCCTTGTTTCTCCTTTTATATATACGATATACAACAAGTCCTTTTTTATGAGAGCTTTGGTACGACGAGTGGGATATAAATAAAGGTTTACATGAGCTGACAGAAGGGAGGATATCAGAAAGTGTTCTCCTCTTTTACTGCTAATGATTCTCTCGGTGACCTCCATGTTGAGATGATTGGTGGCCTCATCTAATGTTGAGTCTGTCCTGTGCAAATCATTTTTATAAGCTGCTCATTTTCAGAGCAAACATGTGTTTTGGAGTTACTAATGGCTGACTTGATTATGTTCACTGTGATGATTTCTTAAACTGATAATGTGACTTTTGTATTTGGTTTCGATTTTAAAGACTACTTTGGCCTCAGAGATGTTTTATTTACGGTATTTAAACACTTGGATTTAATTAATATTATAATTCATGGTTACAGAACTCAGAAAAACCTAAATTAGTTTGGCTTCACTTCGCTCTTAAATAGCCAAATGTGGGTTAAAATGTGTTTTTTAGAAAGTTTGTTTCACACAATTTCTTTATCTTTCGTTGTTGAATTCCCTTTCTATTAATGTCGTCTTTATAATATTTGTCTAATCAATGGTTTGGCTCAGGTTAAGCTTCATTTAGCAGTTTTTTTAAGAGTTAATGCTTCAGGAAATACACAAAGGAGTCCAATGGAGACAGGGATTTTAGCCTCTGCAGACCGTTTACATGCACACAAACCAGAAGAGGGGAAACTCTAAAAAGCATAATAGGGACCTTTTAATGCTTCAGGAAATTAGCCTTTAAACGTTAAAACCCAGCAGGTGGAAGAACGTCATATTCACAGTAGGACAAAAAATGGTGTATTTCCTGTATACTTTTGTGCCTTCAAAGCGATCCCCTGCGCTCCGTTAATGTCACTCTCATCCTTGAGTTACAAATGCAAATGACAGCTGGCTCAATTTTCCCTATCGCACAGCTGGAGAGGCATTTTAAAGCATTACTCTTTGCACCTCGGTTATTAGGAAACACACACACACACACACACACACACACACACACACACACACACACACACACACACACACACACACACACACACACACACACACACACACACACACACACACACACACACACACACACACACACACACACACACACACACACACACACACACAATATGAGAGTGTGTCAGGCAGTAATGAGAAACAACATTAAAAGTTTCCTCTTTCGTTACACAGCAGACGGGCGTCATTTTCACCAGGAAGGCCACAACCTTGACTTGATTTATTAACCTCCTATCCTGGCTTCTGCTCCTCTAGCTTCTCTTATTTCCTGGTTTATGTGTGTGTAGGTGTATGTGTGTGTGTGTGTGTGTGTGTGTGTGTGTGTGTGTGTGGTGTGGGTGTGTGTGTGTGTGTGTGTATTCCCCTCGCTCTTTAGGGGTAGGCAACCTCCTCCCTTTTTAGGGCCGTTTAAGAAGTCAGCCTGGGCAGCGGTGAGCGAGGCGATCTTTACTCTGACACTGAACAAAACTCTACACGAACCCTGATGGATGGTCCTGACCTCGCATCGCAGGGGAAAACGGTAAAGTGTGTGTGTGTGTGTGTGTGTGTGTGTGTGTGTGTGTGTGTGTGTGTGTGTGTGTGTGTGTGTGTGTGTGTGTGTGTGTGTGTGTGTGTGTGTGTCTGTAAGCGACCTTTCGCAGCAGAATGACAAGGCCATTGATCCCGGCCTGTAATTGGACAGCCATCCATAGCAGCGTTGGTGTGTGTGTGTGTGTGTGTGTGTGTGTGTGTGTGTGTGTGTGTGTGTGTGTGTGTGTGTGTGTGTGTGTGTGTGTGGAACTCAACAGTAAACTCCCACAAGTGAAAATCCCATTTATTTTTCTGATAGAAGATTTTGATTATTAGCCATAATGTCGTAACTTTCCGAGGTCCAATGAAAGTAGTCGAAGCCTTTGTTATAACAACCAGTTTTTTTAACAATGTTATTTATACTCTCATGGAAAATTAGTACACTTCCCAAAATCCCAAAGTGTAACGGTGACATCCCTGATTGGTGGAGCCTGCCGTTACAACAGAACCTAAAAATGGCCGATGAGGCGTGTACATTTCTAAACAGGGCTTTTCTCCCAGATTTCAAACCGAACCAACACGGCCAATTGTTGGGTTTCTCTTAGACCATGAAAATAATTCAGCAAAATGTGTTTCTGAAAAACATTTAAGATGACAAATAAGCCGAGGACTTGCTGTATTTGTCCTTCAATGAGCTTGCTAAAGTTTAAGAAGTTCTGTGAATAAGAGCTATGTACAGATCAGCTCCAAAAATTAAAAGGGTTTTCCCATGATACATCTTTAAATCAAGTTGCATGTAAACCAAGCCCATCCTTTCCTGGTTATATTGCTGTTAAACAAACTAACCCAAATGCATATCATCTTGTAAAACACAGATGTAGTCCACATCAAATCCAACAAAATCCCCATTAGTTTTGAACCCATCCGTTGCGAGTCCTTTAAAGGGGGCTTATAATGCTTTTTTTTGGGGGGGGGGGGGTTCCTATATAGGTTTTTTAGTGCATGTCAATGGTCTGCAAAGGCTAAAATCCCCAAATTCTCTACAGAGGGGGTTTCTCTCCCACACATTTTTACATTTGGACAGAAACCCGACTCAACCAGCTCACACTTCGCTACATAATGAGACCTGCTCAGTAAAACCTCAGCGCTGTACTGTGCGTTGTTTGTCCAGTGAAGTGTGAAAGCAGAGATACAAACCAAACCCGACTTCAGGCTGTTTGTGCTGTACGAGCGCGTTCATGTAAATATGGTCCCACTGCTGACACTGACACTTTCCATTTTATGCCTTCATACTTCCCTGCAGCGTTTCTCACAATTTTAAGCAGCTAAACTTTGGTATCTCTGAAAGCACAGGGTCAGACTGTGTGCTTAAAGCTCATATCAACAGGAAAAATGGTAGAGGAAAAAACCCTCACGGAATTTAAAAGTAACTTTATCCCATCGGATTCCTGCTTGGTGGTTTTCATAACTCTGGGACACACAGGAGGATAGATGAAATGATTTAAACATAGTTGGATAGTTGGGAATCTATGATCTGTGGCTCAGTCGGCTCTGAAGTTCATCCATGTGGCAGTGAAAGAGATTTCAGATTCAATCATTCAACCAAAGAGATGGGCGTCAGAAACCTGAGCTGATCATATCTGACACGTTTGACATTTATAACCCGGTGTGTGTGTGTGTGTGTGTGTGTGTGTGTGTGTGTTTGTCTGTTATATCAATCAAGGACAAACATTATTTTCCAGCGTGTTCATCTGCCAAAAGCTCAGCTTAAACCTGCATTTCATGTGAGAGTCCGTTTAACTAACCAGTTTAATGCATTGCGATGTTGCATTCCTATTTTTCCTTTTCAAAATCATTTAACCAGAAAAAAACTAAAGTGAGGTGATACTGTATATTGTATTAGAAGTGTGTCTGTCATCTGTTTTAAACCAATCAAAAACATTTCATTCAGGGTTTTCTCTTTCCTGTAGTGTGTTAAACAGGTTTGTGTGCATGTAAATGGTCTGCAAACGCTCAAATCCAAACACGTTGCTCTCCCACACACATGACTCTCTTTCCATGCTTTAAACAGTTCCTCAACATTACCTATGGACTCAACGTTGAACTGAATGCCTCCCAGAACTGTGAACAATCGTTATACTCCTGCAGATCCCTCAGAGAATCTACAGGCTTCAGGAGCTCATTTTCTCCGTCTCCTCACCATCTGGTGGAGCCCCCCCAATGCCTCCCACCAGTAACCCCCCACCTCCCCCAAGGCTCATTGTTCTCTATCTGCTCAGAGCCAAATGGCAGAGAGATGAGGTAAACAAGTGTCTGTTGAAGACACTCAAACAACAAAAAAGCCAAGGGAAGTCGAGTGATATCTGCTTGAAATGGAAATGTGAATTTTCAGTGCACTTTATTTGTGTTACTTTGTGGTAGCAGAAAATATTACACACTGTTTATACCCTTTCCCTACTAACACATGAACACACATCAACCAGACGAACCATGTTGAGTGGAGCCACTTGATTGGCCCTGTTACATGTGAGCAAATACTAGAAACCTGATCAGAACTGTAACTCAAAACTGACTATTATTCCCAGATAACTTTAACTTTGTGCCTGTAATCTAGGGATGTCCCGATCACCTTTTTTTGCTCCCGATCCGATTCCGATCATTTGATTTTGACAATTTGTCGATACCGATTTTCCCGATCCGATCTTTATGCAATGCGTTAAGAGAAAAAAAAGAAAAAAAAGCATTCAAGTTGTCCCTTAAGGTTATTTTTTTATTTAAATTTGATATTCTATCCAACATGGATATAGCTTCTTTCTTTCACAGCAGCATTGGATCAGTTCAGTTGTGCAGCATTGGATCAAAACAAAATAAAGCTTGTCAGTACTCGTTAGCTTACTGCTACAATTAGACACTGCGCCCACTCTGTTGCCAGATTTGAGAGAAATAAGCAACCAGGTCTATGAAAACAAGCCCCAAAGAAGCAACACATACATGATGTTGTGTAATTTGAAACCAAAACTAAGGCCTCAGGATGAGTTTAAGACTTGAACATGGTCATTTTTGTTTTGTAACATTGAATAAAAAAATTTTTTAAAGTATTTTTTTTTAAAAAGATCCCGATCCCCGACTTTTTTCTCCCGATTCCGATCTTTTGAAAATCACGTTATCGGGACATCTCTACTGTAATCTGTTGCTTTTCCTGTTTCACATGATGAAGAAGATGGCAGCAAAGTTGGAAATGTGTAGTAGTTTTAAAACACACTGAATACATTTTGAAAAAGGTCTAACATGGCCTTTTAAAAGAGAAACGAAAAGGAAAATAATAATATTCAAAATAATGATAACAATAATAAAAAACAGTGCCATATATTGCCCATAGCTATGAAGTAACACACACACACACACACACACACACACACACACACACACACACACACACACACACACACACACACACACACACACACACACACACACACACACACACACACACACACACACACACACACACACACACACACACACACACACACACACACACACACACACACACACACACACACACACACACACACACACACACACACACACACACACACACACACACACACACACACACACACACACACACACACAGTTAGAAAGAGCAGTGGGAGGTAATAAGAATGGAGATTAGACTTTCGATTAAAGTGCTTTCCTATTCTCCAACAGCTTTGACAGGGAGCGTTACAAACAGAAATGCCTTTGAACGTTTCTCACTGCTGAGACTGAATGAGTTTCCAATCGGCAGCTCCAGCAGCACTCAAAGGGGGAATGCGTCAACACTTGTGCAGTTGAGGGAAAATTGCCTTGTGTGTGTGTTTGCTCATGTTTATGCATACAGGACAAATAGATGGTGACGTGGAATAATCTAAACAATATCAAAGCTGTCAGCAGATGGCAGGAGATGGTGGTGACGTGTGCACACTCGCTAACACACAAAACAAATCTCGACAGAAGTTAGAAGAAAGACAAACTGCTGTCTTTACGTCACAGACATGAGAAGCTCTATGAAGACGGAGATTCACATGATTAACACACACTGTGCTACAGGTTTCCGTCACTTTTCATTCTTGTTAAAAATCCAGAAAATGTTGGGAATTCTATAGCACACTTATTTTGTTTTGTTACGACTACTTCAGATATTACAGTCTGAATTCAAGGTTCAAGGTTCAAGGGTCAAGGCTTTTATTGGTCATACGAACATAGCTACAGTGTAGTTATGACGATGAAAATCTTAGGTCACATATTGTAAAAACAGTTCCGATGGTGAAGTCAACCAAACTCAATTTTTTTATGTAATTTACTTGCCCTAAATTAGTTTTCTTTTCAATGTGCGTTTAAATAAGTAACACTTAAGCAACAATGAGAACATGTTTTAAGAACTCATTAATTTGTAAATTAATGTCACATTTTCTGAACTTTCTTTAAAAATACGTTTTGGAAAACTTAATTAAAGTGCTTTTGTCAACGCCACGGTCATGCCACGCCCTCAAACGAAAATACCACGGTGTGAGACTTCCTGGTCCTCTTTGCAGCGGTTCTTCAGCAGTTGTTTGCGTTGGATCCTCTTTAAATCATCGTAAAACAAGTAAGCATACCTCCTGAGTTATTCATTACTGCTTTTTAACTAGCAAGTGTTATTTCTTTTTTTTGTATAAACTGTTTTGAAACATCGAAACATCGACATTTTAATGAATGCCAGCGCCATTACTGCTGTTAAAGTTAGACTCAGCCCTGTTGTGCTCATGTAGTCTATTTCTTCACGCAAGTACTTACCGACGCAATTCTGTTAAAAGTGGTTAAGTTAAGAGTACGTATTAAGAATCAACTCCGCAAACTGTTCCCCCAGGCTCCTCCAACAGTGCAACACAATAAAACAGATACACAGACAAATATAGGGCAAGTAAATAGTAAATACAAAAATAGTGAGAGTGAAATAGTGCAATAAGAGTCTATACAAGTTATTGGAATATGATATATTAAATAAATAATTTCTAAGTAGAAGCCAGATTGATATTGGAAAGACTTTGTTTTCTGTTTTTTCCCTTCCCTCGGATGTTTCCTGAATAGAACTAATTTCAACAGGGGGAAACAGAGACTTTAAATTAGGTTGAATTAGTTTGGTTGAGTTTCTAAGCAGTTATTGACTTCAGGAGGTATTTGCTCTGTAAATAAACTGCTGGGGATTAATGCTTCATTCAAACCCCACGAGGTATTTATTCATTATATTTTAATATTTAAATACATGTTGAGCTGTAAGCTTGTTTGCAGACCAATTTCACAGCTTTGAATGTTGCGCTAATCTCTTGTGGAAAGACTGAAAGCAGGTTAAAGTGCTGCAGTTCCTGAATAAAACCAAAGCGAGCACCATACATCTTTGTTTCATCCTGACCCATTTGCTTTTCACAAACCCAAACTTTAACGTTCAAGCAATTGTTTACAATGGAGAACCAGCACACTTCATCAAAACTAAATATATACATTGAAACAGTATCAATATTCAATGTTAAAGGTTCCATGTCATGGACATTTCTACTGATCATAATTCCATTGTTGAGGTCTACTAGAATAGATTTATATTGTGCAATTTTCCAAATTCACATTGGTTTCTCATACAGCATCTCTGTATAGTATGTGTATTCACTCTCTGTCCTAGACGGCTTGTTGGAGCTCCTGCCCCCCCCTCCCTATGAGCCCAGTGGCCGTCTGCGAGACAGCGAGACACAGCCCGAACACACACACACGCCCGCAGCCTGGCTGGGAGTTTGTGTGTGTGCTCACACACCGACTCACAGCCTCGCCGCGTCCCGCCGTCTCAGGGAGCAGAAATTGGCGGAGCTGCAGCTGAGAAAAAAGATTGAGCGTGTGTGTGTGAGGATTGAGGAAGTCTAACAGCTCCGCGGACGTAACGTAACGGCTCCACGGATTGGTCCATTTGGGTACGGGCACGTCACTGTACCCAGGAAGAAAAAGAGAAATCCCCAACGAGGCGTTCTGGGGCAGCATAGACACTCTGTGTTAGAGTTTTACTCCCTACAGGGTGTACTTTGAGGGTTTGTGACTCTGCAGACCGTTTACATGCAGAGAAAGCTTCATAACACACAAGGGGACGGGTAATAACCGGAAAAGCATGACATGGGACCTTTAAATCATTCACTTTTTATGATAGAACTAAATGAAATCTAGAAATCCTTAAAACTGTTATATTTTCTCCAGATCGGATCATGCATTT
>NC_136906.1:75330373-75382873 GCF_949606895.1 Notothenia rossii | reverse complement strand
GACGGCCAAAACCGGCTTGGTGTGTCCGGGCCTGAGTCAAACATGTATGGTTAGCATGGATCCCTCACTGCAAACATTAAGCCAAATATTTGCTTCAACCTCTAAAGTATGAAGACGTGAAAACTCCTTTCCTTTGTCTAATATAGTATTTCTTTAAATCATATTTGCAAGTGGCCAGACAAATGAGGAATTGCAGAAGTTGTCGATATCTTTTATTTTCTGGGAATTTATGGACCGAACAATGAATCTATAAAACCGTCTGCAGATGAATCCATAATGGAAATGATTAATAGTTGCAGAGCTATGTTTTATAATAGCTCTGCAACTATTCAGTTTGGTATTCAGCATAATCTCGGAATGTAAGATTAAGTAATTTAAGTCATGTTCCTTCCAAAATCTGTCCTTTAAATATCAAAACCTTGACTTTAAAAAATAGGTAAAATGTTTAAATATTGCTCCTTAATGAAGTCACAGCGGACATGATGAAATACAATAGAGTTTCATGACATAATATATTCCCAAAATGACTACAACACCTTTCTCAAATTCCTCCTACAGCTATATACGCTTCTTCATAGCCCGTCAGTCAGTACGTACTACAAAGTAATGATTCGGTAAATTTGATTAAATAAAGCTTCCTTGTCCTTTACATGACCCTGCATATGTAGAGAGACCACCCCTTGCTTCTTCTCAGGGGCGGACTGGGACTACATATCAGCCCGGGACTCTCGACCGGCCCACTTCGGTACCGCCAACCCACCTCGGTATCCCAAGTAAATACCGCTAATAAATTGTCGACGTTGGGGGGGGGACGGACGCTAGTGACTTATCCGACCGGCTCACATCGTCCGACCGGCCCACTTCAGTACCGGCCCGTCGGGATTCGTCCCGAACGTCCAGATGGCCAGTCCGCCCCTGCTCTTCTTCTATTAATCAGGTGAACCCCATTTTCAGTCCCCAAAGACCCTGTCCTCATGTTAGTATCCTACTTAATGTTCATCTCTTTCCAGAATAACAATGGTGCTGAACTGTGTCTCCTCCTCTCCGGACAGGATGAGGAGGCTGCAGCTGAGTTTCCCTCCGTCTCTAAGTCATGACTCTGCAGAAGTTCAGAGGCCAGGAACAGCCGGGGGGGGTTTCAAGTGTAATATCCCATTTTCATAATGAGAGCCAATGAGCTGTAAATCCCTGCTGACAGAGTTATGGAGCGAGAAGAGCTTATGGGGGCGATACTGAAACTATTAAACAGTCGCCTCCCTGCGGCACATGGTGCTGAGTGTGTGTGTGTGTGTGTGTGTGTGTGTGTGTGTGTGTGTGTGTGTGTGTGTGTGTGTGTGTGTGTGTGTGTGTGTGTGTGTGTGTGTGTGTGTGTGTGTGTGTGTGTGTGTGTGTGTGTGTGTGTGTGTGTGTGTGTGTGTGTGTGTGTGTAAACATATTGTATATTTAAATACGTGTGTGTTAGTCAGCATTAACAAGGAACAGCTGCATGTGGCGATTTAATGCCAAATTAACATCGTGCCGCTTAGATTGTCCTGGTTTACAAGCTACGCTCCTTTAATTAAGAAGATCCCATTTCGCGTGTGTGTGCGTGTGTGTGTATGTGTGTGCGCGTGCATGTGTATGTGCGTGTGTGCACGTGCGTGTGCGTGTGTGCCCTTATCCAAGTCCAAATGATGTTCCAAGCAGCAGGTTTGTTGGATACTACATGTTTGTTGTTATTTTATTGTTGATTTAGTGTTTTTATGAATCACTGCTTTATGGTCAGCAAATACTGATCGTTGAACAACAGCTGTACAAAGAAAGATGAAATAAGGCAAAAATAAAAGATGTAGAGGTCAGTTTAATTTGACCTCTGGAGCTATAGTCGTAAGTTATTGTTTTTCACAAGGACATGTGAGCAAAGTGTGTGTGTGGGGGGGGGGGGGTTACAGCATCGATGTTTTACAGAATTCAAATCAAAAGGCATGAAGAATAAATATAGCTGTTAAAACAAATTAATTGCAAAGAGACCATCAACTCTCTCTGGTGAGTGCATTGTGTGTGTGAGTGTGTGAGTGTGTGAGTGTGTGAGTGTGTGAGTGTGTGAGTGTGTGTGTGTGTGTGTGTGTGTGTGTGTGTGTGTGTGTGTGTGTGTGTGTGTGTGTGTGTGTGTGTGTGTGTGTTTTATCTGATCCGGATGGTTACTAATTCCTTTTCTTTATGGCCGGGAACACCATGGGTGTTACAAAGTTGACTAAATCATCCAAAATCCAATGAAAGTGGTGATCAGCCATTGTATATGTTCAAATGTCTACTGTGAAGGATATCATAAAGCCTTAATGCAGTTGAATGTAAAACAAAAAAGTTATGATTGATGAAAGTAGTAAATCGGTCAAATTTGACCCGAAGACAACAGGAGGGTTAAGGTTGACAAACAAAGTGACATTTAATGGTTTGAAACAGTTAGGAAATAGGTAAATATGAATATCTGTACCACTCATATTATGGACTCATTTATTTGAAAAGATGTGTTGTATTCAATCGTCGTAAGGGATGATTTTGTCTCTTATTTGCTACTCACACAATTGTTTATTTTAAACGTAACCACCACCATCAAAAAATTGTTTCACTTAATTTCATCTTTGTCCCTAAAGGTGGATCCAAGTGAATGTTTTGCAGGTCCCAAATTCATTATCAAGTCCTTCACGTTTAGTTTTCAGTCTTAAAAAAGGTCATTTCCAATTTCAATTTGACAATTTTGCATATTGTTATTTGTTTGTCGTTGGCCACTGCACAGTTTTCAGGTGCAAGTAGGGCTGCTCGATTATGGCAAAAATCATAATCTCGATTATTTGGGTCAATAATTGTAATTGTGATTATTAAATGCGATTATTCATTGATTTTGAAAACATAAATTTATCGGAGAAAAAAAATGTGAACAGTATGTTTTTGACAGTTGATTACCCTGAACTTTAAGTATAATTCAACTGAAAAAAAAAAAAAAAAAAAATTATAAAAAAAAAAAAGTTAGAATATTAATAAAAAATTAATAGTTTTATTTCGATTACGTTGTTTTCGTAATCGTTGCAAGCCATAATCGTAATCGCGATTAAAATACGATTAATTGAGCAGCCCTACGTGCAAGCAGATAATAATTGTTATAGACTGGAGCTCAGAGACGTAACATTAGTTTTCAACGGTTTTCTCCGTCAACATGATGCTTTCAAGTCAAACAAAGCAGATCTGGGAAATTAGGTGCCGACGTGCTGGTAATGAATATCGTTAATGTGTGGTTTACTCAGGAAATAAAAGGATGTGTGGCGCACTTTAATCTTCCGGCTTGGCGGGAGGTATCAAGTATTTTCAAGTCAAAAGACTCAAGTCCAAGTAAAGTCTTTCAACCAATTTCCGTGTGTCAAAACAAAAATGAGCAAGTTCACATGCAGCCATTTAAAAGTGGGACAAGAACAACACTTCCCTGTTTCTCTCAGATAAAACCTCTCTGTCCTTTTCTTTCTAAGCAGCGTGGTGAGTGAGTATGTGATGGATTCACTTTGCAATCCATCCTGCCACACAGTGTTCCCACTACTTTCCCGCCTCTCTAATTCCTTCCTCTGTGACTCTCTAAGCAACAGATGGATGGCAAACATCCCTGAACGACCCGCACACCTTTACTTCAACTCAACTGATCGTCAGCTCTCCGCTAACAAATGGATAGAGAGGAAGAAAGAAAGGGAGAGTGCGACAAAAGAGAAATTAGAGTGTGGTAGGCAGAGAGGTGGAAATGAGCCGGCAGTGGAGGGGCAGGAAAAAGCAGTAATTGAGTTGAATTGTGTCCCCGCTGGCTTGTTTTCTGGGTACACGAGGACAGCATGAGATGTGCGGATGTGTGAGGAGGCTGCTGACACTTCATACGGCTGCAGAAAATGACATCCTTTCCACAGATAGACAGCCGAGCTTCACATTCTGATGTTTTCCCAGACAAAGAGATTGTTCCTCCGCTGTGTGACTGTCAAACAGGTCTGGTGAGGAATGGGCAATTACTGGTTTTTTGGTTTTTCGGGGGAAAGGATTCAAAATGCAAGATTAGATTTTTGAAACGAAGAAGCAAAGTTACAGAGAAAAGTCCATTTCAAGGAAGCATTCAAAAGGTTTATGTTTTCCAGCTTTTAACAATGTATTTTGAACTTTTCCCCGATTTAAAGGAAAAACCAAATGGTTGCCTGGAGGTCATGGGGGATTGTGGGTGATTTTTAAGTTGATATGGAAACATTTGTGATACTTATACACACACATCCATTGAGCAACATTAGAAATCATCGAGACTCAAAACGCAAATCAAAGTCAAATAATGCATTTATTGGTCCGTACCAACCCCTGAAAAAAAAGATATTGGGCTCTTTAGCTGCTAAATATGTTCACTAACCTGTCGGTCTGCTGTTATGTGCCAAGCTTTGGCTTGAAAAAAAACAGCGTGCTTTCAACTTAAAGATACACACAGTAACAAAACAATGAGCAGAATCTTTGGCTTTTCATTCAAAAAGTCATATTGTAGTTCCAATGAGAAAAGAAAAATAATAACATTGCTGAGAATTGGTTTGGGTTTAACGATTTGGCTGATAAACCCATTAAAAACGAAAACCTCAATATGTTTGATTTAAAAAAAAAAAACATTATTCAAGGAGCATTACATTTCCTTCAAATAGTACTTTCTGTTGCAAAATTCATAAAAAAAAGACCTAGATTTAATTCCTAGAAGACACAGTTGGCTGATGATAGTAGCAGGACAAGGTAAAACTTGTGAGAAGGTGCATCTCGAGTTGAGGGCATTTTGCCAGCTGATTTCCTCGAGCCAGAAAGTTAAAACTAGTGCTTGAAAGTGAGAAGTTGAAATGGCGTATATGAGTTTCACAAACTGCTGCTTTGGATTTATTGAATTAACACTTCAATTTTTACTCTGCAGTTTGGAGCTGAGAAGTCTATTGAATCAATCTGACAAATGTTTAAGATCCGGGTTTGTGATTTTCACAGCGACTGCCTTCCCTTTGATACATTAACTTATTTTTCCCGTTAAGACAGACAGAGGTTCAGCGGGAATAAATGCCAAGGTCTTATCGCGCTAAATGCCAATCTATGTTTGGCTTTCACAGAACCATTAACCGTTAACCTCTATTCATCTGCTGATTGGCCGGCGTGGTCCAAGTCAAACACGATCAATAGAGCTTCCTTTTACCCTCCAACCAGCCTTGGCAGAAACCTTCGATGTATTGATGAGTTCATCCGCTGGCAGATCAGCAGGAAGCTCAATGGGCCCAAAGAAACTCTTAAAGGTCCTGTAAGGAATCAGCTGGACAAACACACACAATACAACTACTTTCATCTTTATACACAGTATATGACGACTGTCATTTATAAATCCTGATGACCTTCATATGACCATCCCTGCTTTAAGCTGTGGCCAAAAAAAGGTTCTCAACTAAATTCTGTAACCCAGTGCTGTTGGAAATGAGACTTCAAATGTCAGATAAACCTGCATACAAAACCCAAAGTGTTTCACTAAAGTAACTCTGGGCTGAAATTGCTTTAAAGAGGCCCTACTGTGCTTTTTGGAGATTTCCCTTTCCTGTAGTGTGTTATATAAGTTTTAGTGCATGTAAATGGTCTGCAAACGCCTCCATTGAACTACTTTGTTTAGTTCCGAAACACTGTGACATCCCTATTTCACACTCGTACTTCTATTCCAACACATTGTACATGACAGGCTAAGTGGCGGGACATACTAAAGCATCACTACACCCCTATGACATCCGTATTACACCCTTATTTTACCCATGTTACAGCAATATTACACCCACATTACACTGTGTTTAGACCAATATTACAACCAAGTAACAGCTAGTGTACGCCAAGATTTCACCTTAATTACACAGTTATTTCAACCCATATTGCACTGTTATTATTCCCATAGTACACATTAATGCATCCGTATTACACCACCATTGTTACACCTGCATGGCACGCATTATATACCCAAGTTACCCCCATGTTATACTGTTATTCCCTGCCTGAAAAGCTTCCATTGGACTCCTTCATTTACTTCCGTAACATAGTGACATCACTATGTAACACTGGCACTTCGATTGGCCCTCCAGCACATTGTGCTTCTCAAAGTGTGGTCCGCGGACCACTGGGGCTCCGTGAGTGCCCCCTAGTGGTCCGTGAGTATATTGGTAAAATTTCATATTTGAAATAAATAAATAAATGTAAGTTTTCCGCACTCTCGCGGACATATCTCCGCAATGGAGCGAGGTTAAGTTTAACTTTCAATTGCATGATATAGCCCAGCGCAACACCTTCGTCACACATGTTGCCACCTGTTGGTACCATTTTCAGGCGATTTGTAATCTGTTCTAGAAATTGTAAAAAAAAATGTATTTTTGGATATTTGTGGACTTAGGTGGTCCGCAAGTGTTTTTTTGTTGGTTAAGTGGTCCTTGGTATGAAAAAGTTTGAGAAACATTGTTGTAGGTAAAACGTTAAGGGGCGGGACAATCACGACAGAGCAGACCGGGCTCTGGTTTCAGACAGAGGGGGAAAAGATGTGCTGCAGCACAGGCAGTATGAGCAAAATAAAGAGCTTTTTGAACATTAAAGCATGGAGACATGTCCCAGTAGAGACACTACATACAAATAGGAACCTGAAACTGAGATAGTAGGGCCCCTTTAAATCACATAGCTCAAAGTAACACATTGTACTGGATTCAGGTAAGGATATCAACAACAAAAAAATACATTTATCTGAAAAAGAAAGAAATCAATAAATATATTGTGTAACTAGGAGATAATGCAGTACTTAATATATTCAGCATCCCAATCAGAAACCCCTTAATACACCTTCCTTTAATAGGCTGTTTGGCCACACATCAAAGTGTTTAAACGTCCTGAATTTCTCTTTCTTCTTCTCTCTAAAACTGGCAGAGGCTCTTATTATTCCTCACGGTGCTCTCCATCATGACTTGAATGAAAGATGCTCTGAAACAGCAGGAAAAGCTTTGCCACGGTTCAGTTTTGCTTGTTGGACAACGGGGGAAAGAAAGGAAGAGGGAGGGCGAGGAGAGATAAGGGAATAAAGGAGGAGAGGAGAAGAATGAAAGAGACGAAGAGAAGAGGATTGGCAGTGAGGGAGATAAGTAACATGTAAAGAGAACATCTACTTTTGATGTGTTTTAATAGAGCATCTAACAACAAGGCCGGGAAGACATAACTGATAACACACACATTCACACACACTCTGCACTTACTGGACTACACACACACAGCGTGGCCACCCACATGACCACAGCTGACATTTTAATGAATACTGTCAGCCTCTTCTCTCCCGTCATACATATTGAATTGTGCAGCTGCCGAACCCTCCCAGATGTGACAGCAGCTGTGTTTCCATCTGAGCATCCTCATGCAGTCTGAGAGGCATCCAATTAGAAGCAGCGCATTATAACTAATGCATTCAATGTCTTTACTTTGCTTATTATGAGACAATTAGTGATGGAGACACATTTGTGAAATGATGACAGAGTGGGGAAATATCAATAAACAAGTGCTTGCTCGCATCACTAGGAGAAGTATTCAGATCCTTCACCTAAGTTAAAAAAATAACAACGGAAATACTTCTATAAGTAAAAGTATTTGAAGTATGAAAAGTAGTTATTATGCAGTAAAATATTACCTCGTCAGGATTTGTACTTTAATGTATGGTGTTGTTGGATTAATATAAGCGTATGCAAGCATTGATGTGCATGCTGTATTTCACTGCTGTAGATATGTATTGTTGGGTTAATTGTCTAATTTACTCTTTTTATATAGTTCAATATATCTAGCAATATAGTTCAATATATTAGTAGTTCATATTCTATAAGATCATCACATGTTTTTAGCTTTGTTGCTGGCCTACATTTCACTTAAAGGTCGAAATAACAGCCCGGTTTTTATCTCTTTTAAAATATTTTTTTAACCTAAAAATAGGGAAAATGCTTGTCGACCAATAAACACTTCATATCTGAGTCCATAAGAACAAAAAAAGAAATTACATTCAAAATACACATTTGTAGCTTTAACTTGACAGCAAGGGTGTGAAATGTGTGATCTAAAAAGTAGAAAAAGCTGTCAAACAGTGAAAACATGCTCTGAGATTTAGTCTGAGATTTAATATAATTAAGTACAGTCCTCTTCAACACTGTCCAACATATCAACCGATAAAATGTAAGTTGAATTGCTTTGATAAAAATGTACCAAGTTTCCCTGTAAAATGTTAAAAAGGCATTCATGACTTTATGGAAAACGTAGCCACATTTCAATGCTTAAAACCCAACGGTAGTGAAGCGGCGTCTGTTTCAACATTTTCTCAAGGATTATAATTAGCGTCAAGACCCCACAGAGAAAGAAGGAGGCGGTTGATGAGCAGAGCGGAAGAGAGGAAGTTGTTTATGGACAGACACCTCTCATCACATCTGACCATCTTCTACTCTCTTCTTGTTTGACCATCATGAAAGACGTGACAGCGATCTGAATTAAGCCACTCTGTAAATTGAGCCCTCGGTATCCAACAGTCTTTGGAGAGACACTTCTTTATTGACGAAGCCGGCTGTTATCTACGTACAGTAAAAACAGCCTGGCTTCAATCCGCTCAGTGGGAGGTGAGATCTCTATCCATCGCCTTCATACACAGCTTAATTCAATTGGAGAGCAATTATCGACCGCCCGAGGCTTCGAGATCCTCGTCGGTTTGTGTTCCCATCAGGGAGGCTTGCTGTGAAGGACCCCCCCTCCCTCTGTATTGATGTAATGCTGAGTGTAAAACACCAGAGCAGACAGCTTCAAACAGACAGGAAGACTTTCTCCGTCACAACCTCAGCATTCAAGAGCGTTAAACTGAGACGACAGGTGAAGCTTGTGTCTCTCAGTGATGTGCTTAATGAGTATGAGAGCAAGTAGAGTAGAGTAATAACATAAACCAGTTATACAGAGGTGGAATAATCTAAGAGGAAGGAAATCATTTAAATTCTACATAGGAGGAAATGTTTTAGTCTTAGAAAAAAAAGTCTGAATTCTGAGAAAACATTTCTGAATTTTGAGAAATGTCAGAACTTTTTTCTGACTTTTCTCTCAAAAAATCGCTTTCACATGTGACCCTAATGACCTTCCCTGAAATCCCACACGGTTTTCACTATAAAGGTTTTAGTATTTATTTCATATTTATGATTTCTGGCAACGCCCTAAAGTTATAAGTATGTTGTTTATTATTATTATTACTATTTGGGGGCGGAGTGGCGCAGTGGGCTGTGCGTTGATCATTAGCGCAAGGCGTTTGGGAACTCCAGTTCGAAACCCGCCACCACTGCGTCAGGCCGTTGTGTCCTTGGGCAAAACACTTCATCCGAACTTGCTCCTGCGCCACACGCCTCCAGTACGTGACCGTTAGATGTATGATATGTGTGTAATCTGTACTTGTAAAGCGCCTTGATGACTTCGAGGTGTGAAGATGGGCGGAGTGGCGCAGTGGGCTGTGCGTTGATCATCAGCGTTGGGGAACATCAGTTCGAAACCCGCCGCTGCGTCTGTAAAGCTGTTGTGTCCTTGGCAAGACACTTCACCTGAATTTGCTCCTGTATCGTCCACAGTACATGACCGTTACATGTGTAATGTGTATTTGTAAAGCTCTTTGAGCATCTGGAAAAGCGCTATAATAAATGTAAGGAATTATTATTATTAGGATTCAGAAAGGTTTTAAAGGCTTTATTGTTTAATGCACATGAGATGTTCTTCGGAAACAACTATGCTATAGCTAAACTATATTAACATAAAGATACAAATACATAAAGTGGAATAAAATAATGCCTGTGGATAAAAAATAAATAATGGTTCAAGTCAGTTTCAGCTATAAAAAAAAAATATATACATTAATAAGATCGATTTTTTGCCAGATTAATCATCCGAAGTCTTTGTTTCGTGCTTTGTCGATCTACAACATACTGTATATTCACTTAAATATGATGCAATACAAACAGAGAGAGAGAGGAAATCTAATTTGAGAGGCTGGAATGTGCCTTTTCTTTCAAATGACTTGTTAATTGATTAGCAGTCACTTCTTTTTCTGTCAATTGACTTATTGATTGGTTGACCTATTGTTGCAGCTCTTCTGTCTATTGTTTTTTGCTCAAATTGTACTTTTCTAATCTGACTTCCTTTTTTTAAATCACAACTAAATAATCTACGGACACCAAATCAATTACTGCTTTCAATCAGCTCCAGAAATCATTAATATAAAAAGTGTTTCAGGTTCATAGAAACATGTCACTCGACGACAAATGATAACAAGAGAACAAAGAAAGAGACAAATTAAATCTCTGCTGAGGAAAAAACTCAATGCCACCATCATAATAAGCTTTTTGCTTTTGTTATTGGATATCATGCCGGACTGAGACAGAGAAAGACTAATGCAGTGTTTGTTCAGTGAAGGAGGCTCTCAGCACTCATTAATGTTCTCCATTGATTATCACTCTTTGTGTTTTGTCTGAGATAATTCGTCCTTTTCAAGCACCTTTTACATTAATACTTTTATATTCTACTGAAACCAAGTCCATTTATATTTCCTCACCATAAAAGCTGCTTCTAAGAGCTCATAAAACCACCGGGGTTACCAGCCACATTCATTCAAACAGAGAACACTTTTATGTACTTCAACATCCTGTTTATATACCGACAATTTGCCGTTATATAGTCAGGCAGACATCAACAGCAACAACCCTCCTACTACACAACAACAACAACATATACAGATAAATAGAAAATAAGAAATAAAATGCCCTCGAATAAAGTGATTTGAGAGGCAAGCTGATGTTTCTGAAGAACACAGGATCATAAATTCAGCTTCCTGTGTGTCAAAGAATAGATTTCAAAAATACTGCTGCTGGTTTATAAAGCTTTGAATGGTTTAGGCCCAAAATACATTTCTGACCTCCTGCTAAACTATAAACCATCCACATCTCTCAGGTCTTCAGGGACGGGTCAGCTTTCTGTCCCCAGAGTCAGAACTAAACACGGAGAAGCAGCGTTCAGTTATTATGCTCCAAATATCTGGAACAAACTCCCAGAAACCTGCAGGTCCGCTGCAACTCTGACTACTTTTAAATCCAGGCTGAAGACTTTTCTTTTTGTCGCTGCTTTTAATTGAAACTGAGCGGTTGTGTTTTTGGTTAGCGAACATTTGGGGCTAGTAACCCCAGGGAATCAGTGGCCGTTTCTCAATCGCGAGGATGCTTGCTTGGTAGCACATGTCTTCCGAGTCACTTCCTCCAGAAGCTAGGCAAGAATCCTTCCTGGCATTCGGAAAACGAAGAGTGGAACAGGCTAGCAAGTGTGCAGGTGTGCGTCATATGAGAGGCCCCGCCTTACATTTTCCGCCACAGATTTGGGGAAATTGGTCCGTGCGCAAAGCATTGTGGGGATTTGAAGGACGCGTAGTTTACCCATGTGCAGCCTCGAAATTACCCCCAAACCAAGGACGCGGCCTCGGTGGAATTCCAAGTATGCTGGACATTGGAACAGTCCTTCGGCGGCACTCGATGACGTAGCATCCTTGAAATATTGGCTTGGAAGCCAGTTTCCTCGAGATTGAGAAACAGCCAGTGTCTGGGGACTTTGTCCTGGCTGGTTTTCTTTGTGTGTGCTACTCGGGACGTATGTGCCATACAAGCGTACACAGCTCATGTTCGGAGAAACCTTAAAGAAGAAAGGCATCAGTAAAGTGGAACTTCTGTGTGAACTACTCATATCTTAAACCGCACTGTAACTTTTCTTTTAATGTTTCTTTTATTATCTTTTATTTTTAATGAGTGTTTTTAAATGCCTTTTTCTGAATGTCTTTCATTTTTTGTAAAGCACCTTGAATGTGTGTTGAAAGGTGCTATATAAATAAACTTGCCTTGCTTTCCTGTTTTTATTGTTGTATCAGTAAATCGCATATTGGAGACTTGTGACGCATGTGAGCTGCTACAGATAAAATATACTGGCCTGTGGAGCAAATAAAGTAAACAGATGCACCAGTGATTACAATCCTTACAGAAATATACTGCAGTCACAGAGAGGACAGATGTTTTACACATTGGGAATAAAACCTTGAGTTACACTGCTGACTTTAAATTAAAAGGTGTTTGAATCCAAATCACAGGAACAGCAGAGGATCGGACTCATAGCTAAAAAAAGAGTACCAAAATACATTTGGCAAAAACTTGAATGTGATATTTCCTCAAACTTTGTTGTTAATTATTGGCAGAAAGTGACTGCCGGGTTTCTCTCAATGATTTGTTTCCATTTTTAGTGAATCAAAAACATATTAATTATTTTCTGTGTTTATATAAGGAGAAAGTAGAAGGGACTGAATCACTCACAATACAGCCTGCATCAAGTTAAAGGGAGTTAGATATTGATCATCTGTTCTAATATTTCACTTACAATTGGAGGGTTACTGTAGTTTAAAAAAAACAAAACAGTAATTAACCAATTTCTTCGGAAAGCCTTGGATTGCCAGACGTCTCCAACCCTTGGAATCTATCCAACGATGGTTGGACTTCACTATTCATTCTCAAACAACCCGTATTTGAATGTGTATCTTATCTTGTATTGAGCTGTGTTAAGTAAACATCAGGTTCTCCCTGAGGTGTCCTCTCATGAAAACTTCACTTCACACCATTGTGTACTTTAACTGCTGGCTTTCCAAGAACTGCAAAAACATAGAGACACCAGAACTGAACACCCCAGCTGAAGAAAGCAAAAGAGAACGATTGAATAACCTAAATAAACAAAGTAAGAGAAATAATGTTGACGATTCAATAAGTGAATGATGTGCTAACATAAAGAGGTTGTATTGTAAGCTCCTGAAATCATGCTCTCCTGACTCCAGTCTTTTTTTTGGAGATGTCCAGAAATTATAAAATGCACAACAATGTACATACAGACACAGACTGTGTAAAATCCCAAGCCAAAACAACGACACTTCGTCCCATTGCAGATGCTCCCTGCTGAAGTTCAGTTAGCAGGATTCACACTGGGTCTCCTCAGGGTTTCTGCAACTTCTAAACGTAAGTATGCATCAGATGACTCTTGGGCTGAGATTTCCAGGAAAAAGCAGGAGAAGTTGAGAATGTTATTCCCATTTACTCCCCGTGCCGTGGTGTTTTGTCTTTGAGCCGTCAGCTCTCGCTAAAAATTCCAAAAGGTGAAATCTTCTTCTCGGCTCAGATCACTTTGCTCTAGAGACCAACTGCTGAGCTGACAAAACTTTCCTTCACTTCAACACTTTTCACACACACACACACACACACACACACACACACACACACACACACACACACACACACACACACACACACACACACACACACACACACACACACACACACACACACACACACACACACACACACACACACACACACACACACACACACACACACACACACACACACACACACACACACACACACACACACACACACACACACACACACACACACACTTCGTAGGAATTTGTCTCAGGAGCTCAGCAACAGTGAAGCTAAACCCGCCTAGACAATTGTGAAATATGAACGTGAAAGCATCCGACCTGTTTCATTCAAATAAAGAAGAGGCGGCTCGTCCACAACACATTCCAGCGGGAGAGTTTTCAGCCAACCAACAAAGATTTGTAATGATTAAGACATTAACATGCCCATCCCTAGACACGAGGAGCTGTAATGATGTGCAACAAACACTGCATTTGAAATAACCGACAGCAAAACAGAGGTGATAATGAGATAACTGCCTCAGCGATAATATCTGATAACAAGCAGGCTGTCTGCAGACACCAAATGCACTGACAATGTCAACAACCAAAAGGACTTCTGCAGTTAAGGAGTAAGAACTTCCAAAACTAGCAGGAGAATAGAAATGGCTATTTTGAGACACAAATAAATCCCCTTAATATATTGAACTTCAAAGCACTGCTGTCGTTTCAGACAGATAAAAGCAAACCCAGCGAAATCAAGGGAAAGAGATCAAAAAGCGTGACTTACTTTGAGTATTCTTCATTATCTCTGTTGCAGCGAGAGTCCTTGTGTTTCTCCCAGTCCTTGCCATGTTTGCATGTGGTCAGCAGAATGATATCTTCCCCGTTGTGGATGTGATACAGAGCGTTCCTCGTCTCAGAACCGATGCCAGTCAGGTATCGCTTCCCTTTGAAAACCAGCAGGTACTTCCTGGAAGGCGGTGCATCGTTGAGCGTCAGATAACCCATGCCCCCTCCTTTTAGCGGGTGCTCCTTGGAGAATAGAGGGATGGAGATATCAAAGTTGGCTCTGAAGTTGACCACATCTGCGCTGGCCTTGGCCAACATGGCCTGGCCCACCTCGAAGCCCAGGTCCTCTGTGTAGTCCGGCCAGGTGCCAGAGTACAGGTTGAATATGAGGTGGTTCCTGCCATCGTTCCACGTGGGCAGGCTCTGGATTCGGAGCCTGACGTTCTGGACAAACTGAGCCGAGAGCTGGTCCCTGTCCAACGTGTCCACGGCCAGGATGAAGAGACAGGCCCTCGAGGGGTCTGTGGTGTGGAAGCGAGACTCCTCGATGGACGACAGGATCTTCTGGTAGGTCTCGGAGATCTCGTCCCCTCTCTGCGGAGGGTAGATGTAAACCCTGAAGCCCGTCTGGCAGCGAGCAAAGTCGAAGCAGGTTTCCATGCGGCAGCGCTTGTTCCTGTAGATGTTGTCTCGGATCGCTCTGCGTTCACGAGGCGACGTGTGCTGGTGTTGGACCTGAGGGCTGTCCTCCTGCAGACACACAGTTTGCATTGAAAAAAACACGTCTACTTCATCAATCCATCAACACTGCATGATCAATTCTCAGCGAACAAAAGCTCTCCTTTGAAATGCCATAAACTCTGTTACCATATTCCGGTTTTGCCTTCATTTGAAAAAGATAGACGGTTACATTTTAAACCTTTACATGGTTAATACAAATATATTTTCCAGTAATATTACTCTTCACATCCGACTGTGAATAGTCATGAAGCACCCCCCCTGATATTTGCCCTTTTTTTACATGCACCCCCTTTGACAGCATTTTGCACGTTTGGCAAATCTGTGGCCTCCCAGTTATTATTTTTATGGTAATAAACAAGATCAACCTTGCTCAATACAAGACACAGAGCTGACCGTTAACAGTCAAGAGGCCATGAGTTACAAATGGAATAATATCTGCATTTCCCACACGCCTCAATCGGATATCGCCATTTTGTGAATAAGGCCTAATTCAGAATATCCGTTTACATGACCAGTTTCAAATCCAGAAGATTGTCATATTAGGTTGACTATTTATGCATTCACAAATATGTGCACGATAGGACTCACTTGACCATAATGCAACACTTACAACCAGGAAAAGACAACACTTATGGATTTAGGATATTAAAATCTTAGACAATTTCAAAATATGTCAATATATCAATATATATCCCAGTCCGATAGCCATGTGTACCTCCTGCTCTCCTCCCTCCAGGTACGGCTCCAGCAGCTGGGTGGACTCCGGCCAGTGCCTTGGGGGTCTGGAGGGGCTCCTCTGGGGCAGGGGCTGGTACACCTCCTGGCTCTGGTGGTAGTACTGGTAATCCGGCTGGTGGTACTGGGGGTACTGGGGAAACTGGTGATATTGGTACGGCTGCTGCTGGAACTCCCCGATTTGCAGACCCCACAGGTAGACGAGGAAGAGAAGACCGGCCCCCACAGACACAAGCAGGTACCGCTTCTTGGCCTGCATGTGTGCTGTGGGGGGGGGGGGGGGGGAGGAAGACGAGGAGGTGGAGGGATAGAGACAGGAAGAGAGGAGGATGAAGAGTAAGGGGGGATAAAGAGGAGGACGAGGAACTAGGTAATGATGAGGAGAGGAGGAGCAGGGAGGTAGACACAGGTCCGCTCGACCCACAGACAGGCTCTCTATCCACAGCTCGGCATGTTGGGATTTGGAGTCACTAAAAGAGACAAATAAATAGAAATGAATTACCCTACAAGTTACTAATAAAGTCGCTAAGAAATGCAGTTACTAAACAAAGTAAAACTTGTTGGCAACTTTTTCTAGAAGGCTAGACAAATATCAGTGTAAAGGCACTATATGTCGTTTAAAAAAGCTGATCATTCTCATCCTATAGCTTTATGTTTTGACAGATTTAATAATATGCTGATCATGTTGAGTCCAATGAAGATCAAAATAAATCAAACAAATAAAATAAAAAGAAGCCATATGCAGTTATAGGTGTCAGGTTCAATAGTTTGAAAAAAAACACACACAAATAGTCCTTAGCATCAAATAAAGCCAAACACTGATGCATGCCACTGTAAGCAATATGTTGTAAATCAGAAGTCCTTAAAGAAAACCAGAATCTAAAACAAGTGCCATTCACAATTTTGCCAATTCAATGTCTTTTTGAAGAGCTTTTTACCTAATAATAATAAATATAATAATAATAGATATTACTAAAGCCATTTAGCAAACAGCATTTGTAATCGTTGTAACTACCTGTGCAGCAAACATTTTGAACAGTAACCGGTGTTTCCGGGTTGTGCGATTAAATTGTGAATATATCCCAACATTCACATCAGTAAAACTAGATTAAAATGCAACTGGGGCAAGCTTAATAGGTGGAGTTTTAATGAAGAAAGACGAGGATGTGTGATGGTAAACTCAGCACTGAACTGCAGGATCTCTCAATGAGGATACATGAGGAAACACGTGGAATATCTGTACCGTAACTACTGTTTAGTAAGCGATCTCCACAAATAACGTTTGGATGATAGTAATGATTTGTTTCCTTTGTTTTCGGTCGCCTGAGTCCACAATTTAAAAGCTAGAACACTCGGTGCACTGCTCTACCTGTTTACAGGGAACACCTGTGGTCCCGGGAACAGATCCGGACCTCCGCGGCTCCGCTCCAGCCGGAGCACCGCTCCTCAGCTCGGATACACATACTCCAGCTCTACGGCCCAAAACACCCGATCACAAATCCATCCACGAATCTGAAATTATGTTAAAAGCAGGTTTTCCCAGCAGTCACTAAGCTCTGCGTCCGTTGGGAAGCCCAACACGGTGCGCTGGCTTCCTCCTCCCCCGCGCCCCAGTCTCAAACTTTCCTCGTGGAAAGACCACGGAGTGATTTTCACGTGCACGAGGCTCCGGCCGGGCGAGCACGCACCTTTTTATCCGCGTGGCAGGTATCCGAGGTGGGAACACACGATCATCTGCCAGAACAGCCGGGATAACACCGACAGCATCCATCCAGGATTAACTGCTGTGTTAACATGCATGGCAAATCATCAACTGCCATCACCCTTTAAAACAAAAAAAAGGAAATCCCAGGAAGACAAGATCCAACTTTTAAATGTTATTCCACCTGCTCGCCGGGTGAGAAATAAGCAATGATCAGCATCCCATGTGAGGTAAGGGAATGCCGGCGCACCTGATCCGGAGAGACGCGCTTCGATACATTCCCATTAGGTGCGTCTTCACGGTCTGACAACAGGCAGCGGGGTTTCCTCAATAGGGTGAGAGTGATGGAGAAAACGAACAGCCTGAGTGCTGGTGTTTCGGGGTTATTCCATCCTGACTGCTCGCCTCCAGCAGACCCGCTGTCCTCATGTTTACTTCCTCAAATCCTCAGATGGATGTGGGCTGCGCCACCGTGCAGCAGCAGCAGCTAAACCCGACACACTGAGGGGGGTTTGGAGCAGGCATGGCTCTGATGGTGAGGTGAAGGAGCTTGCAGTGATTCAGCATCTCTCAGTATGCATTTCAAGCTTGGTTTTTTATCAGTTTAATAATGTAAAAGTCCTCAGAAATGTATTTGGGAGCAGTAGATTCAACCCGGTGTTTCATATTGACTTTCATTCATCTTTACAAACCAAACTCCATTCAGAAATCTGCAAAGTAGGGGTTAGTAATAGTATGCATTATCTGAGTTTAAATCAGTAAAACATGACTTCCAAAAGGCACATTTTCGGCATTTTGGTTGCATCTTTTGTGCAGCTTCGAATAAGATATGAACTTACTACCCCTGTACTAAAAAAAAACACGTTGACTTTAATTAAATGTATTATGTCAACAGATTCCATATAATTGTATTAGGTTAGTTGTAAGCAATAATATATTAGGTTTAATTTCATTGTATTGCTTTCACTAACCTACTGTACAGTTATGTGTAACATGTTGAATACCTTCATCAAAGTAAATGTTTCAGATTTTCAGTGTAGGCTCGTCTCATCAGTAAACTAGTCGAGGTTGTATTTTCATGAAGTGCTGCCTGGTGCTCAATGGATGCAAATTCACTCTCAGCGTGTCTTGTTGGGTTTCTTATAATTAAGAAGATTTCTAATGCAGTTTGTTGTTTCCCCAATTTACACGAGCGAATTAGGCAACACTTTGAGCTGTTGGAAAGTTTTGTAATCTGCATGCAATTTGTCTCGTTTGCTGCACTCAGCAGGCTCCCCTTGAGGTAATGATAATTTAGTTGCAAATGATGTTAAAAGGATTTGTCAAGGCCTGTCAAGGTTTAGTGAACTGACTCCTTGCCAACCTAAACCACTTTTAATTAAGCCCTAGCTCATTCCATCTCTTAATGTTTCAGATATTCGGCCCGATGAATCAACTTTGACCACTTATCCTTTCATCGCTCCTGCCCCTTAGTCATGTTGCTATTATTTGCACCGAAGCCATCGACTGAATACAATTAAATTGGCAATGATTTAAGTAGATGTCATTATCTCATCAATTAAGAGATGGTGTTTGTCGATGTTGCTGAGCCACACAGAGGCAGATCATGAAGCAAACAGTGCCATCGTGTGGTTCATGTTGCAGCCCACACTTCAATAGTTCACACACACACACACACACACACACACACACACACACACACACACACACACACACACACACACACACACACACACACACACACACACACACACACACACACACACACACACACACACACACACACACACACACACACACACACACACACACACACCAACTATAATCAGACTGATGAAGCTGCAAAAAGATATTAACTGTAGGAAATAAAATGAGATTTAAGTCAAATGTACCGCTGGCAGGCAGGAGGAGATGCAAACCATAGAAGAAGAAATCAGCTAATTGAAACTTAATATTATTCCACTGAGCCTGAGAGACTGTCTAGCTAATTTATGAAATTACACAAGGAGTGGAAAGCAAATAAGAACATTTACTCAAGTAGTGTACCTACTTACAATTATGAGGTAGGCTATTACTTTTACTTTTCCCCAATGTAATGGCACTTTACATTTTTACTCCACTACAATTCAGAGGCACACTTTATACTTCTTACTGCACTACAGTTTACTTTAACATGAGCCATCAAGTTACAAATATTTACAGTTTGATAAATAAATACTGTGCTTACAAGTGACTGTGTCAACATAGACTAGAAAAGTGCTATAAATGAGTGCAATCCATTTACTATACAAAAAATACTAAGACATTGCGACATCATCTGAAACAGAATCTTTCAAAATCAAAAATCCTTTACTCGTCCCAAAGTGGAGAAATGTATAGTGTTACAGCAAAGGAGCAGATCAAACGCAAAAAGGCAAGACAATCAAACATATTTAAGCATAAATGGACTTCCTGTACCAACACGTCATGCCATGTTAAATGTGATAGATTGAAAAATCAGACACAATGGTAGAACAATTTCTGGCTATATTACGTACATCCAGCGCCACATAGACTGACTATAGACTTCTATCTATATGGCGCTGCGTACATCCATGTAAATAATTCATTACCCAGCATGCATCATCTAAACTTCACATAAGAGAAAAAAATGCCTATAAGCCTATTCTTTTTTGCCTAACTGTCACCGAGGCCTATCACAGAGTATGACAATTACAATTTTGTCATTTTTTATAAATTATGTATAAAGAGCATAATGTGTTGCAATGACGTCTCGCAACATATGCTTCAGCTGAGAACGGAATGCGCTCGTTGAATTTCGATGCAGCGGGGAGCGTTCTCATGGCGTCTATTATCAACGATATGAGAGGTCTATGAAGGTATATGGGACGCCCTGCCTGTTGAAAACTGACGCTCAAGGGGTACCCATACTTGTCAACCCTCGCAATTTTCGCGGGAGACTCCCGATTTCATTGCCCTCTCCCGGTTTCCTCCCGTCAATATGTGACGAGTGGGGAGTGAGAACGTGTTGCCTGTACAAGTGTACAGTTCAAGTTATTAATGTGTCTCAGGCTTTTAAAATCTCTTAATGGAGCCGATGAAAGTGCATCTTCTCCAGCTTGTTGTTCTGCATTACATATCTGATCCATTGCTTTTGTCAGCTTTGTTTTATTCTCATTTGAATTCATTCAGTGCTTTACAAATCACATTTACTCAACCTGTTTCCAGTCTCTTCCTGTTGTGTTCTCATTTTATTCTGGATGCTCCAATGTGATCTGGCTTTAAAATAATTGCTATCATTATATTACAGATTGTGTCCTATTGATTTTGCTGGATTGTTTTTCCTTTCTGTTCAACATCCTGTAAACCTATAGCTATAAAACTTGTAGCTGGCACAGTTTAATGTCTTCCTGTTCCTTCCTCAGGTGCCAAAAATGGACCGCTTACAGAAGGTGGGAGCGGTATAACTCCTGGATTTCAAACCACACTATAAAGGGGATTTCCCATCTTTAATCTCTGGCTGAACAATAGCAGAATACGTCCTTTGACTTTACTTTGAATTGTAGGAATACACAGGCCAACAATTGTCTGAAACACTACCTCTGCACACCAGTTTTGCTTTCACTTACCTGAATGTGATAACTCTGAGGGATTGGCTGCTGTTGATGGCTTCATGGTCGATTAGGGGGAGATAAATCTGGAAAAGGACGCAGAGCAGCACAGAGAGAGGTTTCCAGTCTCAGTCCACTTCCTGTCTTTCAACATCAATCTGGAAGCTTAAGGGATCATTCAGGTCAGGTGACTGTAAGTAAAGTCTTCTCTCCTGTACCAGCTTCTAGGATGCTGTCATGCAGCTTTAACATGGGATCTAACTAAGTAAATGTGCTCATGTATTTTACTTTCTTTTACTTAACCCTTAGATGCCCTTAGAGTAACTGGACCCACACTCTTCCTTAAGTGGGTCAAAAAGGACCCGTATTAGAATAATATGTGTTTTTATGCCATTTTTGTCATTTTGGTTAAGAAAAAAACTCACTTGTATAATATTTAGTATTATATTTTGGTTCACACTAGAAATATTTGATATTTAATTTTTCACTATTTATAATTTTAGACATTTTCTTTACATTTTGAAAAAAACCCATTTTTGACCCACTTATGAAAGCTTGGGGTAGTAATACAAAAACTACAATTTCTTAAAATTTAAAATTTGAATGGCATGATATCCAAAACATTTTTTTTGAGGAATAGCTGGAATATTAAATGATAAAAAAAAATGTAATTACAAAGATTCTTCAAGAAAACCACAAAAAGACCACACATGTCATTTGTTAGACATTTTTATCCAAAGCCAAAGACTTAGTCAGTACTGTGGACAATCCCCACAGGAGCAATTTGGGGTGAAGTGTCTTGCCCAGGGACACAACGGCATGCTGCAGTGGGACTTATGCATCTAAGGGTTAAGAAAAGGATCTTGAAACTAATTCTATCACTGAATAAGGCTGTGGATATATGAGAACAAGTGAACAAGGTAAACACAAATCTAAGAAAATAGATATCACCATGACTCTTGCCGAGATAATTACTTACATTTAATGTGTTATTTTTTTTATTGTAAAGGTTTTCTGAAATGTTATGGTCATATATGCAAATGAGGCTTGTTCAATGATACTTATTGGTGAATAGTTGAGATATCCAGATGGAAAAAACACCTTAATATGTATTTTGGATATTTTGTCTTTGCTAGTCTAAAAATATTTTGGTTAATCAACATAATCCATATTTTGAATATCTTTTTTTAAAAAGGGGACATTTTAATTTAGTCTTTTTCAGACATCGCTACGATTGATATCTGAAACTCAACAACTCATGCCCAAACTAGATTGATTAGGCAAGAGGAAACACTTTTGTCGTTTCTTTTGGTAGGGGGGGATAGTCCCTTTGAGGGGATTTATTTCCTGAAACTAGAGAAGAGAAACTGATTTTATTTGTCCCCCTGCCATGACTACAACAAGAACTTAAAAAAGTTATTTCAAGATGATCAGCGACACGAGACTTGATTCCTGCGTGAGAGAAACCATTTTTAAACTCTAAATCTGTGTTCAGTATGCCATGTGGAGGAATCATCTAAATGCTAACAACGTTGACTGAGCCATATCATGGGATGGGGGCACGTGAACCCCCCCTCACCTTACACTGCATAACACACAAAATAATAAAAACATTCCCATGGCTGTAATCTGCTTTGTGATTATTTGTTTCATCTAATGACTACCTAATAATGTAACACACACACACACACACACACACACACACACACACACACACACACACACACACACACACACACACACACACACACACACACACACACACACACACACACACACACACACACACACACACACACACACACACACACACACACACACACACACACACACACACACACACACACACACACACACACACACACACACACACACACACACACACACACACACACACACACACACACACACACAGCCAGCCAGCCAGCTGGGCCACTAGCTGCTGTCCTGCTCTGTTCAGATGCTCCAGCTCAGGATTTTGAGGCTGCAGTGTAATTTTCCAACAATCCACATTTCCCGACCATCTGCTGCCGAACAAAACAAAAAAAGCGAGGCAGTAATTATTATCCATTTGAGAGTCATAACAAACCAGCAGAGCAGCTAAAATGCCTCCTCCATCTACAGGAGTGCATGAACTGACGTTTTCATAGGGGAAGCAAACAAATCATGTTTTAATGACAAGCATCACACAGCAGCGGAGAATCATTCTTTGGTTTTTGATTGGGAAAGCGGCACTTGAACCAAATGCAATATAACAACTTGAATTGGTCTGAACAGGTTTCATGCCTCTGCATAACAAGTCAAGTTGCAGTTTACATCCATTTCTGTCCAAAATATCATAACGTCATCATTTTATGCATTTAAGTTTCCAAATAGCATATAAGGTGTTAAGCTGACATCTAACCAGACGCAACCAAAATAATTAACCAGAAGTCCAAATTCAGAATTCACACATGCTCACCTTTTTATACTTCAGAAAGCTAACAAGAAGCCATCCTGAGAAAGAAAATGTCAGGCATTCATAAAATAATACTTACCGTTATCAGGATATATGTGCAATATGTGGTGTCTAGCTTCTAGAAATGTATTGTATTTCTGTGTCCGTAATTCTTGAAGTTTTTGGAAATTTGATGACCTTTCTTTCACAGTCATGTACCCACACAAACACTTGAAGTCTGCTTTAACAACTAATTTGTCTCATGTGTTTCAACCTTTAAAAACATAACCAGACACTACTACACCTGCATTCAAACCAGAACAAAAGACAGAAGAGTAGACAGGAAGTAGGACAAGGGGAACTCTCTGTAGGCTCTTTTACTTGTCACTTTTATTGGATAAAACACGATTATACTAATACATAACAATACAACCTCCAGTTTCAAGATGGTCTAAATAGGTTTATACTGATAGTGAATGCATCCCTCTTCACCTCAATGCATCTGCAGTGCAAACTGATTTTTTGTGTCACCACCACCCACCGGCAGTGTGTGTGTGTATATATATATGTGTGTGTGTGTGCATGTAGAAGAAACATATCAGGGTTAATCGATGAAAGGACAAGCCTCCAGGACTCAGAGTAAAGAGAAGCAGGACTTCTCTCCTCTCCTCTCCTCCTCTCCACTCTTCTCCTCTCTTCTCCTCTCCTCTCCTCCTCTCCACTCCTCTCCTCCCCTCCTCTCCACTCTTCTCCTGTCCTCTCCTCCTCTCCACTCTTCTCCTCTCCTCTCCTCCTCTCCACTCTTCTCCTCTCCTCTCCTCCCTCTCCTCTCCTCTCCTCTCCTCTCCTCTCCTTTTTCTCTTTTAGCCCAGGACTGCTGACCTTTTGCCCAAACTGTGAAATGTCAAGAGGATGCTTGTAATGTCACAACAGCTCATCGGGGCGAGGATGCCGTTGTTATGGAGACCGGATCCTGTCCGAAAGCTCGATGAGACTTTTTTCACCTAAATAAAAAATAGCAGCCATTTTTTATTTGACCTTTAGTTCCGTTGTGTTTGTGCAGTTATTCTCTAAGAGGGTGCAGCAACTGTTTACACATTCATGGAAACGTTGCATTGCGTGGCATGAGGTAACATTTACATTAATAACATTTTATATTATAAAAGCAATGCAAGTTTATTTATAAAGCACGAAAACAGTATTTTTTGACGGACAGAAAATTCTAATTAAAGCTAAAATGGCATACACCAGTTATAAAACACAAGTATAAAATCTAACGTGTAAAAACTGTCATCAATAGTTTTTTCTTTAACATTAAATACAATTAGTAATCAATCAAAGCATTTTGTGGAATTACACTTGAATTGCCCACTGCACTTTACAGAAAATACGTTTTTTAAAGAGTTATCATGACCGTTTACAAGCTTGTGATTAATTCAAGTGAAATCCAACCCGACTGTCCATCACTGCCGTTTTTCCATTGATGCATATCTGAGTAAAAGCAGTGAGACCCTGTTGCTGTCAACGTCGAGATGATGGTTTATCTTGCGAATATTCGCTCGGATAAATGAAATCCCTGACGGCTTCCTCATAAAATATTTTCAGTATTAATGGCTTGTGATGGAAGCTGTAAATTCATGTTAAAATGAAGCAGCCATCTTGAGGTTTTGGCATTTCAATTATCCACAACACCCTGCGCAGTACACTCTGTCATTCTGTCAACTTTAATGTTTTAATATTCTGTTTTAAAGGCTGCTCACAAACACACACACACACTGTGTATAGGCATTTAGTGCAACACACACACACACACACACACACACACACACACACACACACACACACACACACACACACACACACACACACACACACACACACACACACACACACACACACACACACACACACACACACACACACACACACACACACACACACACACACACACACACACACACACACACACACACACACACACACACACACTGTGTATAGGCATTTAGTGCAAACACACACACACACACACACACACACACTGTGTATAGGCATTTAGTGCAAACACACACACACACACACACACACACACACACACACACACACACACACTGTGTATAGGCATTTAGTGCAAACACACACACACACACACACACACACACACACACTGTGTATAGGCATTTAGTGCAAACACACACACACACACACACACACACACACACACACACACACACACACACACACACACACACACACACACACACACACACACACACACACACACACACACACACACACACACACACACACACACACACACACACACACACACACACACACACACACACACACACACACACACACACACCATTTTTGATTTATAGTCGGAGCTATGCCTCAGTGACTAACCAGAGTGAAATATTAATGTGAAGGCAAAATGAGTGACGTTCTCATACATTTTCTAGTGACTGTGTGAAGAGGGATAATTTAGTGTAATCCATTTGATGAGGAGCAAGCAGGCGTTCAGGAGAGCATCCATCAGGACGCTGGAGTTGACTGTAATATGTGATTATCTTGATCAACATGACACCCAAACACACACTTACATATTATGCGCACACACCCACAAAGGTCCTGCTTTGTTTTTTAAATATAAGAGAAAATATTATGTTAATTTTCAGGTTAATATTTGTATGTCTCTACTGTGACACGTCTCCATGCTTTAATGTTCAAAAAGCCCTTTCTTTTTCTCATACTGTCTGTGCTGCAGTGGGAACATGTTTCAAATGGGGGGAGCTGTGGGGATCACATCCTAGTCTAGGGGGGTCAGGGGGGAAGATTTTTTTTTAACATTATAAAGTAAAATGCTTCAATCTGGTGCACTTTGAGCTGAATTGCCAGAGACTAGATCTAAGGGGTACAGCTCTAAACACCCATATCGAAAAAATCGGTTTACATTTTAATAATCAAATAAGTATGTGGACATGACCAATAACCTAACATAGCCAATAACAAGTAAATGTAACTTTTGTTGTTCATTTATTTCTTATTTTACCTTAACATTGATTTATTTATGCATATTCTTTAATCTCTCCAGATTTAAACAATATTTCTGGTTTACTGTCCTATATGCACTGGAATGATTTCAAACCTGTTTTTATTTATCCCAATAATTATAAAGGTGTGCCTTGGAAATATTTGTTTACATAAATTGTGAACAAAGCGTTTGAGACCCTCTGAGATAACTTAGACTAAAGTGAACTATCTAAACACTCAGTCCTTTACCTCACTGAGCCTCTCAGTCTGTCTGGAGAGGACTCTCCCTCCACTTCTTTTATCCGTTAGCGCAGCAGAAGCTAACAACAATCCCCGCCGGTATCTCTCTCGCTCTCTCTGTGTGTGAGCTGCGGGCGCCTGATAAGCCAACATCCCTCACTTTCATCGTACAGGGCGAATGGAAACTGTAACCGGGGTGAAAAGGGTGTTATCTTTACTTAATTATGAATGTTGTTACATCAGGGCTGAACATTTGTTTGTATTATATTTCCATGTAATCTTGTGGAAGTGCAGATTCCCTGTCC
Organism: Notothenia rossii; assembly: GCF_949606895.1. Taxonomy (NCBI): domain Eukaryota; kingdom Metazoa; phylum Chordata; class Actinopteri; order Perciformes; family Nototheniidae; genus Notothenia; species Notothenia rossii. The sequence goes on along the minus strand of NC_136906.1, from coordinate 75,355,980 downwards.
TCCATCAGGGGGTGCTGCAGCACCTTCAGCTACCTCCCACGGCCCCAGCACCTCTTTTCACCCTCTGTCTGAAACCAGAGCCCAGTCTGCTCTGATTGGTCAGCTGGCCGACTCTGTTGTGATTGGTGAACTGCTTAGAGATGTCACGCCCCTTAGCCTATCACATACAATGTGTTGGAGCGCTAGCCAATAGAAGCACGAGTGTTACTGTTGGAGAAAATACAAGTTGTCCCCTCTTATGGGCCTCAATGCATTGATACTGTGGGTGTGTGTGACTCTGCAGCTGCCTCTTCTGAGATAGGAGAGGGCAGAGCATCATTTATGTTGTTGGTACAGACAAGAGGACACATATTTGTTGTCTCCTCTATCCTTCGAGGGGCAAAGAGCAACAACTGTGTGGAGGAAGTATACGTGACTTTTCAGAGATGTTCCCGACACCTGCCGACGATGCTGGCGCCAACTCGATTTACGACTTTGTAGCTATCTCCTCATTTTGGACTATATAAGCTTGATGTTTTTCTCCTTTGAGCAGCATACCTCATGTGTGTGAGTTGAACCATATCCTTTGTATGTGACTTAACTCTGCTCCTTCTTGCAAGAATAAATTAGTACCTGACTTTTGATTCTCAACCCGGTGTCGAGTGATATTTTCCTAACAGTTACGTAGTGATGTCACTATGTTCCTGAAGTCAAAGGAGTCCAAAAGGGACCATTCAGCAGTGGGGGAGTGTGGGGGAAATACACTAGCCTTTGCAGACCATTTACATGCACTAAAACCTATAAAACACAGGAAAGAGAAAACTCCAAAAAGCATTAAAGGGCCACTAACAAAAATATATCAAACATTTCTGATGTCATGCAACTGTGGTTATATGTCATGCAACTGTGATGTCATGCAACTGTGGTTATGTTTGTAGTTGTGGCCACATCTTCACGGCAACATACATAACCGCAACAAATACAAAGCTGTAAAATGAAACTTCAGATTTGTGTCAGGACAAATGTGAAGTTGGCCCCATTGCAGAGAAAGGCAGAGCGGTAAAGTTCAATGACGTATTGCCATATTAAGGTTGACAGTATATCGGCTTACATGCAGGTGCAGGTTCATGCAACATACACATGAAAACAAAATGTCAGCAGGTGTGTTGGTTCGTGTGTCGCTATCGACGAGAGGAATCAGGATGAGTAAATGAAGGCAGGTGCAGATCTGTTTGAGACACTCTTCCCACACAAACTGTTGAATACTGGGGAGAAAACATCCTCCATGTAGAGTGAAAGTGCTTTTTGTTTTTTGGATGGGAAGCTCTACCATCTGCCGTCAAGAGAACAGAGTTTACTTGCTTGACTTGTTTGGAGTGGTTAAAGATGATTTCTGATCAGAGTTTCCATCTCACCGCACTCAGTGGAACATTGGAGCCGTTTTGATGCTTTTTCCTACAAGACTTATAGGCAGCAGGAGTCCATCTTCTTCTTCTTCACTCCATTGCTTCCAATACCCAGAAGATAAATCAAGTGCCGAGAGTCCATTGATGTGAGGGGAAATAAATGGACCATTTGTTGACAGAACTCATTTTCCCACTTCCAGGTAATAAAGTACACTGTGTTTTATTCTGCTTCTTATTCTGGCTCTGGCCTCTCTTCCTGTATCACTCGTTTGTCTTGACAAATACGTGTGCTCGGTAGCAGACGGCCATATCGGGTTGGACTAGTACGCACACACACACACACACACACACACACACACACACACACACACACACACACACACACACACACACACACACACACACACACACACACACACACACACACACACACACACACACACACACACACACACACACACACACACACACACACACACACACACACACACACACACACACACACACACACACACACACACTCAGTCTGGCCTTCTCTGCTGGAGGCACCTGCTGTAGCCTGAGAACAGGTGCGCTGAGCTAATAATCGCAGCAGGAGCACTGAATCTGCTTTTTTCTGTCCTCTCTATTATCCCTCTCACTATTTCCCCCTCTGTTCATTCCTAACCAGGTGCATCAGTTCACCAAACCCTCAGCCAAGAATATGAATCCAATAACAACTGAAAACTGGCTGGTAATCAACACGAAAGAGGAAATAGCACTAATTAACACCTTTTGTGTATCCATGGAAGTCAACAGGATGACAACAGGCTGCTCAATTAATCTTATTTTAATCGCGATTACGATTATGGCTTGCAACGATTACGATAACAACGTAATCGAAATAAAACGATTTTTTTTTTTATAATTTTTTTTTTTTATAATATTCTTTTTTGGGGGGTTTTCAGTTGAATTATACTTAAAGTTCAGGGTAATCAACTGTTAAAAACATTTCTGTTCACAGAAACTGCCCAAAGGCAAGACCACCACACACACACACACACACACACACACACACACACACACACACACACACACACACACACACACACACACACACACACACACACACACACACACACACACACACACACACACACACACACACACACACACACACACACACACACACACACACACACTAGGGCTGCTCAATTAATCGCGATTATGGCTTGCAACGATTACGAAAACAGCGTAATCTAAATAAAACGATTATTATTTTATTATTATTACTTTTTTTTTTTGGTTTTTCAGTTGAATTATACTTAAAGTTCAGGGTAATCAACTGTTAAAAACATACTGTTCAACATTTTTTCTCCAATAAATGGATGTTTTCAAAGTCAATGAATTATCACATTTAATAATCGCAATTACAATTATTGACCCAAATAATCGAGATTATGATTTTTGCCATAATCGAGCAGCTCTACTTTACCATAATACAAACATACAACCTGCCCATTCTGCCTTATCCTATTTATTCATTCATATCTGCTCTCACCTGGGGGGATTGTTTGACTGGATGTGTAGACAGTTTTCCGGTTACGCCACATTGATCACTGCTGAAAGAGTCTCAGGAGGGGAAGGCTTCGGGCTGCTGGATGTCTCTCTTTACGCTGTCATTCTGTTGCTAAGAAGCTCCATGACAGGAATCCAGTTTGTATGTAGCTGGAAACATCGACTTTCAGCTATGATTCAGGCCATAGAGGGATACAATGAAAGAGTTGTGAAGTAGAAGAATTGTCTCGCCTCAAAACCATGGGTGCTCGAGCTTTCAGCTGCTCAGCTCCCAGACTCTGGAACTCCCTGCCACTTCACATCCGACAGTCTGATTCCATAACAACATTCAAAACCCAACTCAAAACCCACCCGTTCAAACTGGCATTTTCTTTATAAACTGTACCCTGTGTCCTTTTGTGTCCTTCTATAGTCCATTCCTGTTGTTTGTCTTGTCTTACCCCAGCTGATACTTCACTAAATCCACTGTTTTAATTGTTCCCTATATTGCCCCTATGCCCTGTAAGGTGTCCTTGTATAATTGAAAGCTTAAATTGACAAAGGTGATTTGGTGGGATTTGAAAGCAGTTTCACAATGAGTAAACGGATGGTCTTCGATTTAGTTATGGTACCCTAAAGAAAAAACGGTCAGCTTATTCTGTATAAAGGTCGCCATCCTTATCATTATCTAACAGTTGTTTCTTTTGTTTCACTTTTTACAAGATCACAGAATTAACGAATATATAAAAATGTAATTTTAGAGATGTCTTTGTCCACACGTATACGAATATCTTTGAAAACTTTCTATAGCAGCTGACAAAGTAAGTTTTAGTGGCAAGTTGGAGAATGTTTTCTAAATGATGTGCATGTGTTGTCAAGTTGGTGAAGGTGTTCGTTTATATGCATGTGTTTTGGCACATATGTGTTTTTATATTTGCTTAGAATTTGTTTTCTAAGCGCGCGTTTTAGGCCGTTTTAGAGCGTTTCCACCTGTCACTCACCATATTTTTATTTCGATTTTTTCCATCAAAAGTATAGATGGTATTTCAAATACGAAGATACAAATACATCTGCTGATCATGATATGTTATGATCCACTTGAGCATGATTACAAAAGGAATACAAAGGAAGTGAATACATTCCCTAAAATATAAAAATGACTCTTTTAAAACTAAGAAAGCTTAAAGTTTTCTCCGCTAATGCAAAACTTCTTGTTAACAATCTTGTCCAGTATCTCCAACCTCTCTTGACCTCCTCCTCAATAAAGTCTGCTCACCTCGGGCAGGTTAGAAACTCAATGTTTTGCTCAGAAACTCTTCAGTCAGCCGGCTGAAGTGCTGCAGGAGCTGAAACTCTCTAACCTCCTACCCGTTCTGCATCTTCCCCAAACAAAAGCAGAATTTCTGAAAGCAGATATTGGTCGGACTGCGTGTTTCTCATTCTGTTGCTCTACAGTTGGTTAACTACAAGCTGCAGCAGGACTGATTTTTAAACAAGCACAGACTCGGGGAAAATGTATTAAATGTGGTGTTTGGTTGCTCTCAAGTGACAGTTTCACTTGTATTGTAAAATGCTTGCATGCACAGGCAATTTCGCACACACGCGGCAAGTCTAGTGTGGATGTTCGTGAGCACACTTGCACCCTGAGAAGTGTGTGAGCTGTAAAACTGGGTGTTGAAAATGCTTCTCTGCCTGCAAGTCTTAGCAGAGAAGCAAGAAATCAATTAACTTTTTGGAAAGTTTTCTCACAGAGGAATAAACATATTCCTTTTTTTATTTTGAGGAATAACTATAGATATGTAACGATTGTGCACTATGACTGAAACGCAATAACGTGTCATAGATCAGATGTGGTGTGCCTTCCTCACTATGCAAAATCAATAATTGAACCACTCAAGGGTGAAATGTATAATAATATAATCCTATATTCCATACAGTTGGGTTTCATTTTATAAATATATTTTTACATTAGCACAGCGGGTGCTTTTAATTATAATTTCCTATCTAACCTCTATGGATATTTAAAGGTTTAGTGTGCAGGATTAAGGATGATCTATATGGAGACATTTAATATCATTTTCCTAATAGGTTCTCACGAGTGTATCGTCTCCTAAAACTAAGAATGAACATGTTCTTATTAGTTTAGAACAAGCACAGGTAAATAAATCTCACACACTGGACCATTAATCAGTCCATCATTTCTCTATAAAACCCTCACTTATATGTTATGTTAGCTTGTGGTCTGTACTACCGTAGAGTGATATAAATATAATGTATAAATTGGAATAAATTGGAAAACTGAATCTGAATAGCAGAATTGAACATGTGTCTATATGGAACTGAATGTGATCTGATGAGATGAATTATGAATGTGGTTGCTTCGATAGTGAATTGATTCTCCTGTGATTCAACTAAACACGTCTGCAGTCATCTAAACTCCCAGAAAGGTAGGCCAGGGTATTGTTCTCTCTTCAGGGAACGTGATGTTAGCCGTGCTAGCGTTATGTTAGCTTTGTGTCCTGTTGCGTTAGCTTGATCTGCCAGCAGCCGTCAGGTTAGCTGACATTGCAAACTAGCACGCCAAGAATTCAAATATAATTTGTTCTCTGTAATATTTGTCACCACCAGCAACGCCAACAGCCAATGTTCAAGGTATAACAGAAACATAATGTGACAAATGACTGCACCGAGGGAGTCATAAGTAGAGCTGGTGGTGTTACTTTTCAGATGATTAGCCTACAGTTAGGAGGAAGATGTGCCAGTGTGCGGTGAAGTGAAGTGTGCAGCAGATTCCTGGCAGGGCCTCCTAAACTTTCACATCCCCTCTGAACTTACACTGAACTTCTCTCTTTTTCTTCCTGACGCTAAGTCATTTTTCTTTTAGAAAGTATTGATCTTTCTCTCCCTGGTGCAGCTATGAATAAATCACCAGAAAGTGATAGAGAGAGGCTGCTGTGTCTGGCAGATGCTAAAGGACTGAGGAAGAGGAGGAGGAAGAGGAGCTGGAGGAGGCTGACTTTCAGCTGGCCGGTTTGAAACACGGGACGCCAGGTCGCTATCATCACAGCTGCAGAGTTGGCCTGGAACAATGGAGAAAAAAATGACAGAATTTGTGGATTTATTCCTGAACGTGTGTCTCTGACAAAAAACAGGGATAAATCAAGTCGTGTAACCCAACGACTAGTGTAAGTGACAGCATCAACAGTACCTTTGAGTTCACTTTCCATCAAATGTGCTTATTTAATATTTTTCAAATCATTTGCAAGATGTGAGGTCGATCTATTATTTGAAAATACAAGTATATTAATAATGCATGTCAAGGTCTTTCATTTTATGTGGCCATGCGATCCCTTGGTTTGGGAAGTTACTGTACACATGTGATTGCAAACATAGATAGACTTGCCTATTTCCACAATTATATAATTAGCCTATAGGACAACAAAGAAACAAATGAAATAGCCAGCTAGAATAGAGAAAATTGGGTTTTTGGAATAAGAATATCAGAAAATATTATGCACAAATAAGCATGCATTCTGTCCACGTTACCCTTTTACAGGAAAACCAATTTCGAAGTCTGCCAGTGTTGTTCGGATGTAGCTCTGCAGCTGTTAGCATCTGTTAGCATCTGGTAAGAACGAGGCCGTTTCTCAATCACGAGGATGCTTGCTTGGTAGCACATGTCTTCCGAGTCACTTGCTTCAGAAGCTAGGCAAGAATCCTTCCTGGCATTCGGAAAACGAAGAGTGGAACAGGCTAGCAAGTGTGCAGGTGTGCGTCATATGAGAGGCCCCGCCTTACATTTCCCGCCACAGATTTGGGGAAATTGGTCCGTGCGCAAAGCATTGTAGGGATTTTAAGGACGCGAAGTCTACCCATGTGCAGCCTCGAAATTACCCCCAAACCAAGGACGCGGCCTCGGTGGAATTCCAAGTATGCTGGAGATTGGAACAGTCCTTCGGCGGCACTCGACGACGTAGCATCCTTGAAATATTGGCTTGGAAGCCAGTTTCCTCGCGATTGAGAAACGGCCTGAGAAACGGCCTCCTCTCTCTCTCTTCCTCTGCCCTCCCTTTCCGCTCACCTATGACCCTACGTATACACTCTGTGCATCTAATCACCAGCACAAAGTGTTAAAAAAATATATAAACAAACTATATAACATGACAACAATAAACATAGATGTCAATGTGTTTTTAAATGAGATTAACAACCACACGTTTCCACATACTTCATTTAGATGTCAATCAACTGGTGCCAACATTTTTTTACTTTTTGAGTCATAAGAAATTATATTTTTGTAACACAAATGCAACTTCAGGTTACTTTACTGAATATGCACGATACAACGTACTCTGGTTGTGCCATTTCCTAAAAGAGGACATATTTTGCAAAAGGCGGATTTAGCATTAGTGTGTTTAACGTCAGAGTTTTTTCTTCAGGCTCTTTCGTCAGGGTCAGTGGTGTATTTCATCAACCTCCACCCCCTCCTTCACTCCATCAGTGAGGTGGATTTACGTTTGTGCCAAGTAAGCACTTCCCCAACCACACCCCGCCAAATCAAATGTCACACCATCTCCTGGGGTATTAATCACACACACACAAACACACACACAGAAAAAGTCAGAAAAAGAGAGGAAAGGTCAGTTTTTTTCCTGGGCAAGTTGTTTCTCATTCTTAACATGCCTCTTCTTCTTTTAATTCCTTTGTGAGTAAGGTTCTTAGAGCATGTTTGTAATTAAAGACACATTTGACAGGATTAGTCCTTCTTAAAAAGTCATCCTGTGCATTTCTCAAACCCAAATAACTACATTTCAAAATCTTTTCAGACATTTCTCAACAGGGCCATAACTTTGTTGAAAACTTTTTGGGAGATAAATCATTGAATTTGTCTTGAAGTGGACATATTAAGCTACATTTCAGGTATTTATTTCCCCCTCTGGCTAAAACCAGAGCCTGCTCTGATTGGTTGAATGGCCGGCTCTGTTGTGATTGGTCAACCAACTTAGAGATGTCCCGGCCCTTATCATATCAAGTAAAAAAGAAGCACTAGTGTTACATAGTGGCTGTTTCTCAATATCGAGTAGACTTGCTGCAGAGCAACTATTTCAAGTATACTACGTCATCGAGTGGCGCAGAACGCTGGGCATTTAACATCCATTCAAACAGTCCTTCGGCGCCACTCCATGACGTATATACTTGAAATAGTTGCTCTGCAGCAGCTTTACTTGCGATTGAGAAACGGCCAGTGATTTCATTCTGCTACGATGTTACCAAAGTAAATAAAGGAGTCCAACTATAGAGTTTCAGGAAGTGGAAACTCCCTCTGGAGGAGACATTGGGATTTAAGCCTTTGCAGACCATTTACATGCACAAAAACCTATATAACACAATACAGGAAAGAGAAAACCCCAAAAGGCGTATCTTTAAATAAATGAAACTGTGTGTAATAACCAAGACATATGGAACTTTTCCTTTTGATGAAATGGTGCAGTCATAGAAAACATGGGTCCTGGGTTTGGGTATTTCTCTCAGTTCTAAAATGATAATGGAAAACTGGATGTGATGGCTGCAGCAAAAAGATGAGACACACGTGGGTCGAGTGTCTTTCAAAAGCAGCCATTTTAATCCAAACAACCATACTGTACGTAATGACATGAACTGATGTACACAAACAGACATGACCTCTTACTGTTTGTTTTTCATTGTTTTATTTTACCAGGATCTCATTGAGATTAAAAATCTCCTGTCCCAAGATAGGTAGCAGATAGATAACATTCATAGAAATGTGGAGTGGTCTTGATGCCTAGAATATACATTAAAAGTATGGCAACATAAATAAATGAAAAAGTTCATTTACAAAAAGGCATCCAGAAATGTATGGACCGTTTCAGTTGAAGACATTCACAATCGACCATTCTTAAAACAGGATAAATCACATCAAACACTTTTTTATTTTCTCTAAATTCATTGCATGTTGTTTTTCTTTAGTCATTCCTATTTTTATGTTTGTTTGAAATGTTTGTTTAACCCTCCTATTGTCTTCGTTTCCCCCCCCCCCTTACTTTGGTGTTCCCGTCAAATTTGACCGGTCCTGTTTTAACTGCTATTACATTAACACAAAAAAACATTCATCATCACCAAATTTCATTTAACACCCTTTCAAACTGTACATATTCTATCAGACTACTGGTATACATGAACAACTGCAGTACATATACAAAGAACAGACACTGAACATGTATTGCGTGTGCCTGGTGTGATCCATGTGGGGGGATGGGCACATAAAGGGGGGGGGAGACGACATCCAGAGTGTGTGTGTGTGTGTGTGTGTGTGTGTGTGTGTGTGTGTGTGTGTGTGTGTGTGTGTGTGTGTGTGTGTGTGTTATCTGATCCGGATGGTTATTCCTTTTCTTTATGGCGGGAACACCATGGGTGTTACAAAGTTGACTAAATCATCCAAAATTCAATGAAAGTGGTGATCAGCCATTGTATATGTTCAAATGTTTACTGTGAAGGATATCATGAAGCCTTAATGTAATCGAATGTAAAACTAAAAAGTTATGATTGATGAAAGTAGTGAATCGCTCAGATTTGACCCGAAGACAACAGGAGGGTTAAAGTGTATTTAGAAAAACGCTTTATACATTAGATTAAATATTATCATCTTGCCTATTTGGCTTTTTTTTTTTTATTGCGCATATACCAAAGTATTAGACGAATAACAATTCTGACTTGATGGTACTGGAGTAAAAAATGAATAGCATTATAATTCATCCTCTGGGATCGGGAACGATTATTCAAATGTTTCCAGGAGCTGTTGAGACAATTCAGTCGTGACTAAAGTGGTTTAACATAGCTACAAATACTTCCTGATAGGATGTTAACCCTCTATAGAGAAAGACAGAAGACAGAGACTAATGGACAGCAAGGCTCAAAACAACAAAAAAGCCGCTCAGACAAAAACTAATCTCATCCGTCTGCACAGGTCAGATTTCAGTCAGGAAATGGGTTTCTTTCTCTCTTCATTCTTCATCGATTCTTCTTTCTCTTTCACCTTGTCTTGTTATTTCCATCACTCCCTCCTTCACTTGGATGAATGAATAGATAGAAATGAAAGAAAAAAACAAGGCGCAGTCCTCCTGAAGATATTTGTTTCCCGCTATGTAGAAAAACACTCTAGCAAAGAGAAAAAAATGAAGAAAAATAATTTAGAAGTCCCCTTTTGCTGGACACAAAACAAAACATAAAATATCTTTTGATTTTTTTTTTTTATTATTATTATTATTAAACAGTGAATAATGTATTCACCCAAATACAAAATATAATAAAATAAACATTAAGGTGCAGCATTTCGATGAACTGAAATAATCTGTATTTGAACTGTACTCGTGCCTAAGCAGCCAGTCTGACATTAGGACTTGCTTGTCATTGTATTTTCATGTTTTTTTAAAGAAAAATGAACTTGTCCACATTGCTTGCCTAAAGGGCAGATCTGCTGGCACTAACAATGTCTCCTGCTGTGGAGAACACACTCTCTAGGGACAGAGGTAGCAGATACAGCCAGGTAGCGCTTTGCTAACATGGCAACATAAGGATATTTGGCGTTTGTAATAGCTTTGGCTCGGTCTGAACTTGTTGCGAGTGGTGGAGGCTTTAATGCTAGCGGGAGTTGGGTTTGCACTTCAGTCTTTTTTCTCTTGGTACCGGTGATATTCACGTTCGGGTGATGCCTTTTCAAATGAGTGTGCAAGTTTGATGTATTGCCAGCCGCGTAACCAATTTTAGTTGAACAATGCCGACAAACAGCTTTGGTTCGGTCCACCTTTCTTTGTCCGTCATCCTTGTACGTAACTGCGAAACCAAAATGTTCCCAAACCGGATACTTCAATGATGCTGGAGGATTTTCGAGCTCAACTTTATCTGCGTTCGCCATTTCAACAGTTCCTCAAATTACTGACTAAATTTGAACGCATCCCTCTGACCAGCTCTCATAGTATGCCTCTCGTCTAATGAAATGACTTGCTCGCTCTATGACGCGTTGAACCCAATGTGAGCAAATTACTCTGAATGCTGCGACGCAGCACCTGACATTACTTCCAAAAAGCTGTTCACGTTCTCAATTGTTTACGTGTCACGTTATATTCGTGTAACGTTATATTCGTTCGGTACCACGTGTACCGAACCGAAGGGCCGGTACCGAAATTATTCGGTACAGGTACGTGCACCGTTACACCCCTAATTACCATGTCATAAATACTTTTGTATGCTGCACTTGCTCTTTTGCACTTTTTGCCTATCATGTATTTTGTTTTTGCTATGTTTGTAAAATGTAGTTTTCTTAAATGTTTTATGTGAGGGACTGCGGATGGAAATTAGCTCAAAGATAAATCTGGCACTGTTACACTTGACACATTCTTAACGTTTTAAGTGTTCATCACTGTGCATTGTCCCTGCCAAATAAACGATTAATTAATTAATTAAATGAATGTCTTTCATTTTTGTAAAGCACTTTGAATTGCCTTGTGTTGAAAAGTGCAATATAAATAAACTTGCCTTGCCTGTGACAGTCAATCAACATCTTAATCTAAAATCTTTGCAAAAAGGTAATTGAGCATTCTCACCCGAGCAGATGTCATTGAGTTCATTGACTTCTTCCTGTACTTTGAGGAGGAGCACGTCCTGCAGGATCTCCTGCTGCTGCTCCTCAGCCTCCACCCCGAGGAGCTCCAGGTGATGGTCCTTCAGCCTCAGCAACACCCGGCCTGGAAGAGAGCGTTCATTTATTCATAAACTGGATGTGTGTGTACAGTACAATCAAATCTCTCTACAAACAAATTCTGTCTAAAAAAGTCTGGAAAATTCTGACTTTTTCTCAAAATTCTTACTTTCTCTCAAAATCCTGACTTTTTCTTCAAATCTAAAAAGTCTGACTTTTTCTGAATACTTAAAAATGTTAACAATCACTGGTCACCGGCTTGAGCTTCAATATCAGGATCCATGTATTGTAGGGATGTAACGATATATCGAATATCGCGGTAAATAAATGGCTCAATACCGTCGTGAGACTGACAAAATATACCGCGATTTTTTTAATATATATATATATTTTTTTAAACTTTATTCAACCGGATGGTCCCATTGAGATCATCAATCTCTTTTTCAAGGGAGACCTGTCCAACATGGCAACAAGTAGGTTACAACATGAACATAAAACAACAGATAACACAAAAGGAGATCGTATTTACAGGGCTACATTTACACACCTAGAGACATTGACAAGTACCAACAGTATATTTATATCTCGCCCTGTCAATAAGCCTCACCTTCTTGGCAAACACTGTATTGTTTTTGAAGTGGTGGAGAGACAATGCAGTTTTACCCACTACTGTCACCCATGGCCAAAGCATATCTCTCTGTCCCAGCAACATCAGTACCAAGCAAGAGAGTTTTTTCCACAGCAGGGGATATTGTAAACGCCCAAACATCCCAGCTTCTACCTGGAAATGTGGACATGCTCATATTCCTAAAAGATAACCTTGATGATGCTGAGTGAGTGATTTAGAGTTGAGTTACTTGAAAAACTAAAGTGAAACTTGATTTATTTTATCGCAGAGTCTGATTATTATATTTTTGACACTCTAACATACTACTATCCTACTAAAATGCTGTACAAATCAGATTTATTATTTAATAAAGAAAAAAAAATTGAAGTAAAAAAAAATTAAATAAAAAAAGATTCATATTTTTTTCTTTAATTTTCAATATCGCAATAAATATCGTACCGTGGACTTTTTAATCGCAATATTATCGTACCGTGAGTTTTTGGTATCGTTACATCCCTATGTATTTGTGATCCTCTCCAGAATGGAAGTAGTCATCACACACAGAGCATCAACTAGTTCCTGAACAGTGTCCTTCACATGCTGATATCCAAGAGAGGGAGTCACACAGTCACAAGATGGAGGAATAGAAAGCAGTATTCAATGTTTACTTCAGATTAGCTCCACGTCAGAAATGAGCATGCTTGTCATATGTCTCTATCCTTAGAGGCTGAATCATCATGTTAATCACATAGCTATCATATGCCTCAAACAGTCCTGATGCTCTTCTAGGTAATCACACTTCCTGTCATGCACACAGCTACAGTTGGGATACCTTTGTTATCAAGTTGCTCTCATATTGGAAGAGGACATTCAGTGTTTTCACAACAGATCTTATCTTATATTAACTGTGCAAACAAAGCAGGTTGAGTGTGATGCATGACTTGATACCTGATATGGCGTGTTTAATTATGGCTTTTTGGAGCGTGTCCATCTTGGCCGGGTGATAACCCTGCATCCACTCCAACACTTCTTCCACCGACCACGATGACACGCGCTTCGACAGGCCCATCACTCTGCAAAACCACAATAGATAAGATCAACATGTTAACTTGTTTACTACAGAACGGCAAATTTACGTTTGGCCATTTGATGGATAAGAAACATAAGCTTTCAGATATGAAATACTCCAATTACAAAATGTTTGAAAGAAGTATTTGTGTAACCATTTATCATAGCTTTCTCACTTCCTGATTCAACAATGACCTAATGTACTTACAGCAGATCAAGCCTGAGGTTAAATAAACAGGGTCAAATAATTAGATTGAGGTTTGCAGCAACACTGGCAAAAAGCTGCCAACGCCAAAGATTACTTCATTGATATAATAATTAGAGTCACTTAATATTATTTTCTATTCTTCATGGTTAACATTCAAAGTGACACTTAAAGACACATCACTTATTGTGTGTCAGGCTGCAATTAAGTGTTATTTGTAAGCAATTAATCACTCAATATTTGTTTTGTTTTTTAAACAGAACTGAAGAAATAGTGGGAGAAAACATTCTGTAAGAGCAAGTTTAAAATCCAAATGTGTTTGATGTAAATTGTCATTAACATCTTTAAAGATTTGACAGAACATTTTATCCAGAACAAAATAAACAACACAGCCACATCTCAACAGAAAGAAGTACAGTTTGTTATTTCAATAAGGAGTGCCAGTGCTGTGTATAAACGTGAAAAGCGTTCCTGTGATTATTGAAGTTCACCTCACCAGAGTTTGAGTAGAATTGTATCACATTGAACAAGCAGTTGTCCCTCTGCAGGATCTCTGCAGAGGGGGGGGGGGGGGGGGGGGGGGGGGGGTTGTTTTGAATTTTGACTCCCAAACGGCTCTTCATGTTACCACAGTGTACCACGGAGCCTCAGGCCGTTTCTCAATCGCGAGGAAACTGGCTTCCAAGCCAATATTTCAAGGATGCTACGTCATCGAGTGCCGCCGAAGGACTGTTCCAATCTCCAGCATACTTGGAATTCCACCGAGGCCGCGTCCTTGGTTTGGGGGTAATTTCGAGGCTGCACATGGGTAGAGTTCGCGTCCTTCTAATCCCCACAATGCTTTGCGCACGGACCAATTTCCCCAAATCTGTGGTGGAAAATGTAAGGCGGGGCCTCTCATATGACGCACACCTGCACACTTGCTCGCCTGTTCCACTCTTCGTTTTCCGAATGCCAGGAAGGATTCTTGCCTAGCTTCTGAAGGAAGTGACTCGGAAGACATGTGCTACCAAGCAAGCATCCTCGCGATTGAGAAACGGCCTCAGTTTCGCCGCTGCGAGGCTCTGGTGCTCGCTGCTCTCGCGCGTGTTCCACTGAAACCCCCCCCCCCCCCCCCCGCTCATCGCGTCCAAATCGCGTACGTTCCGTGTTGTCCAGTAGCAGGCACTTTCGATGTCGGGGAAACGATCTTCAATACTCCGAAAATAATCCCACCAGACTCCTTTGCCCCTCCAACAGCGGGATGTCCTTGTCCTTTTTGTCATTTCAAGCGATAAAAACTCTCGATGTTCTCTCGAATTATTAATATTTTTGGACGCCCTCGGCTCACGTTCAGGTCGTCCCGAGCTGAATAAGGGCGTCAAATGGCGGCAAGACGGCCCCCTGGCGGAAACGCTGGCCTCATGTCTCCTGCTTCTTGGCCAACAGTCGCAAAGACTTCAGCCGACGGCCAAGTAACACGTACAAAATGCGCGTGCGTGAGTGGCAATAACTCTCCTTACTAGCAGGCGGCGGTTTTGCGGTATGTGCGGTTTTGCCCAGCGCGCATTAGCCGAGGACATTGTTGTCTGTTGTCCCTCAAACGTAAGGAAATGAACAAAACACTTGAGATTAAATGGCCTTACCAAGATGGTGACAAATGTCTCGTTGAGGGATCCTTCAGAGCTGAAAATAGCAGCAAGGTGACATCCACCAACTCCGACACCAAACAATGTCAGAAAAGTTCTCCCAAAAAGTTTCTTTCGCCTGCGGTTCTTCTGGTTTTCCTCCCAGCTATATCCTCCTGGGCTGCACCGCTATAGGGCGAAAAACTGCTAAACTGTTGATGTGACCTTTTCAGCAGACCAGTCTGGTTATTGGGGTATAAATATAGGAATGTAATTTCCTGTGTTAATTAAGGGGGATGCGTGATTGGCTGGTGCAATAACGAGGTCCCAGCAGAGTAATTGACATACAGACGGTGAAGACCTTTACACCGGGGCAAAGACACGGAGGAAACTTACAACTAAAGCCAGGTCGAGTGTAAAGGAGGAAATCTCACAGCTGATTTTATGCCTATGGACAGCATTTCCTAAACTATATGACTCCCAAACTGGGCTGATATCTTCAGGGAAATAAAGTGGATGTGTAGCCTCTTGTCTTGCTCTGAAGCATTCATTTATGTCGCCCAGTTACAAGTAAACCAGGACTTGTAAACAGAAGTAATATACGGGAACAAGAAAGGTGTGGAAATTGGCTTTTGGAAGGTGATTTTACCATCCTGTACTATAACTGCAACTTATTAATTAATGTCCACAACTTAATCCAAATGGATGTGTTTAAATCTTTATGAAACACACGCCTGCTGCCCGGGCTACTTCTACTTTGAACGTTTTATTGAGCTTTAGGGCAGCGACGTTGAAGTGAATTTTGGGCAGCTATTCAGGTTTGACTTGGCATCTTGATTTAATATATATAGCAAACGGAACTGTATTAAAAGTATAATGCAGAGAAGTGCTACCAGGTAGGTGTTTTAAACAGAAAGCAGTGCATTAATATCACACTTTGAACCCTTTAAAACATATTTCCACAAACTTAAAAATATGTTACATGGATGGATGTCTTCTAAAGCAGAAATGGGCGTATTTAGATTTGTCTTATGTCATATTTAATATAATGCCTGAGCTTCAGTATTAGTATAAAAATAAAAATAAATGCTGATACCATAGTTGAGGAATTTAAACATTTCTATCTCCAACACTAATTTCATAAATGAAAAAAAGTGAAATGTTGCCTAAACACAAACAGTCAAACAATGTGTATTAATCACTACAGTCTTAAATTGGCTAAATCAAGATGTAATCCTGAACGTGTCTTAACAAAAGACAAAATAAAGAATCACCAGAGTTCACATGGGAACCAAAACCAGACGTAATGTTCTAACAGGACACAGATTCAAGATGCATCCTTCATGCTTCCTAAAGTGTGATTCTACCATCTTGTGGTGCATTGCAGAATTACTTAATCTCTTGAACAAGCCTTAAAATGTTACAGTTGAGTTGTACAAATTCAGAGACTTCATTTTTTTGCAGCCTCTTAGTTTGATGCAATCTGGATTTGATGCACTCGTTCTACAATGGTAGCAAGTTAGGGCTGATTTTTATGTTAATAATGATAAGGGTTTAAACATGAATTAATTAAAAGAGGACTATTTAAGAATATATTAGTTGTGTATAAGCTTTTTATATACTCGTCATTCATCACTCATTGAAAACTGCATTGCCTTACACACACACACTTCGTTCAATGTTGATTTAAAAAGTATAAAATGTGGTTGAAATGTTGGCATTTCGACCAAATAAGGTGTTTTCTTAAAATACAGGGAAATGCCGAATTAACGCAGTTACTCTCAGACGTATTTTCTGTGATATAGCAGTTTCCCATCTGTTCTGGTAAATGAAGCCTGGTGAAAATGTAATAAATATGAATGTAATTTGGCGTGTTGCCTGAGTACGTGGGAAGAGATACGGCCCGCACACAGAGGGATTACAGTCACCCATCAACAACTGCATTTCATAACACCAACATCCTTAACAGCAGGTGAAACTAAACACTTACGTCATAACCAACTTTAAGTAGGTTTTCCTGAGTAGAAAGTTATATTTACCTTCAGTCAGTGGTCTGTTTTTGACTGAATATTCCTCTACCTGTTCAAGTGTAACGTTCAGGTAACACAAAAAACATTCCTTTTCCCGGATCCGCCCACTAAGGTGCAGCTGCACGTGATGCCTTCAGTGCTGTCAGGAATATCTGAATTGCACGTGCATCATAACGAATTCCCTTTTCAATACTGTAGCTTTGTAGCTTTAAGTCCCCTAAGAAACTCTTCCATCCTTCATTCCTGTGTAAGTTTTTCATTATTGGGGTCATTTCATTACAAATAAATCCAACAGGGCGTAAGAAACGTTTCACCTTGAGGGCCTTACCAACTCACTTTTGTTGTGAATTGGTGCTAGTTGTACATATAAGACTACTTGCTACAATACACTACTTTTCACTTGAAGGTGTGATGTATTATAAAAAAATTATACAATAAAAATGAAGAACTAGAATATTGGAGCTGTTGTCGTGTTTATGTACAACTTCTTGACTATATTGATTGGTGTTGATGTGATGGGCTCATGAAGGCACCACCAAATTAGGTCAGGAGTCCTAATAGTTTATGTTAAGGCAAAATACTGATATATATGTCCCTTTCCTTTTTCCAGTTTCTGTTTCAAGTTCCGTTTAAAACCTTTTCAGATAGCATAACACTTTTAGGTCAAATAATATGCCATCTTCACCCAACAGGGGGCGCACATGTACAGCAGGTGGTCTCTTTCTCCTCCTCTCTTCTGCACCAGCTGCTCGGCTGCAGAGAAAACTACAGCTGGAGGTTTGTGATGGTCACGTGATGATGTTGTCAGTATATTACTCCCAATGTTTCAGCGTGTTCGCTTCTATAGAGCACTGAGAGATTGTGCGTGGTGCAGTGTTCCCCTCTGCCTGCAGTCTGTTCTTCACATTTTAATGCATTGTTGAGTTCTTTGACAGCTGAAAAAAACCTGGAGTTAAAGCAACTAGAAGCTACTTTTTGAGAGGAATTATGAGACACGTGGAGCTGTGATTTTGTTTACCAATTGACAGCTGACAAGGTGAGACAAAATGACTTTTGCAACTTCAGTTTGGTGTTTAATATCGTGCTGAATTAACATAATCTGGCACATCTGTATCATGTGGAATGCATGAATCCTGCAGTGACTGCACCTGTTTGAACCTCAGCTGACTGTCACCTGTCATTCCTTTTAAATATATATTATGTTGCAGGGAGCATTTGAGTTCAAAGCTCATATGCATATTAACATGTGTGCAAAGAACATAGTAAATAGGGACTTCATGAAGTGATTAAAGCTCGTTGTGTGAGTGTTAGAAGCTTACTGATATTTGCTAAGCAGCCGTTTCAACTCACTGCAGGACTCCTTCTGCTTTGACCTTTTTAAGATGGTTTAAATATTCATTGCAATTAAGCTGAATGGGAACAGTTAAAAGGCTGATTTAATGCATGTAATGTATTCTGGAGGAGTGCTACATGGACAAAAGGACAGGAAATGCACTTTTAATGGAACTCACCCGCAGGAAAGTGTCGCTTTGTGTTTGAGCGGTCATGGGTGAACTATATCTGCCTTAAATTAACCGAGCAAAATGGGTTAATGTTGCACACGGATGACTGCGCAATGATATGGGATGGTCCATGGTTGCATTATGTATAGAGAGAGATTGTGTTCCCACTAAGCGGCCTCTACCTCTGTGTACAGAAGCCTCATGAAATCACCTTCAAGTGGGAAATAATGACACAATTAAACTTCCGATTAAGTTCAGGCACTGGTTGTGGAGCTACTCAACATCTTCCTGTTATTGTGTGTTTGTGTGAGGAAACCCTGTGTGTATGCATTTGTGCACATATTAGATGTATGCATGCATGGTTTTGCTTTTTAATTAGTGTTGCATATGCTTTAGTTGTATGTCTTTTTTCTTTCATTTAACTATAAAACACATTTAGTTTCTTTTGCAATAAAATGTGAACTTGAAGTGTTTTTACTGCTTTCTCTGTTAAGTCATTTAAAACGTCCCAATCCATACACTTCCAATATGGGTTCCTCCTGAGACCACACACGCTGGTTCGCTTGCAAACAATCAAGATGCTCAGTTGGGGGAAGGTCTCGTGGCGTGACGATGCATGAAGAGATAATTGTGTCCTCTATAGCTGAGTGAATCTCAACTGTCTGCCTGTGGGGAGTCTCTCAATGTCTCATTTACCTTGGTTCAAAAGTCATACTCAACTTTGAGGCACTTGTACTTAAGTATTTCCATTTTATTTTATTTTAAGTTCAAATCGTTTGAATAAGGTGTTAAGGCACACAGCTTGTCCTTCCTCTTCCTCTTCATCTCTCCATCTCCTTATTCTTCTTCTCCTTCTTCTTATTCTTCTTCTTCTTCTTCTTCTTCTTCTTCTCCTTCTTCTTCGCCTTCTTCCCCTCCATCATGATCTGTTTATAGTGATTGGAAGGATCTCAAAGAAGGAAAGCCTCAAGTCATTTGAGGGTAGAAAGTGAAAATCCCCTCCCCATGAGGGTTCAGCCACATTAAATCCCCAGATTTGACCTCATGCCTTTAACACTGGGATCAACAGCTGATCATGTGCTTTGAAGGATACTTTGGTGATCAATCAAATGCTGACCTGGATGAAGGGAAAAGACGGAAAAAGTAATCAGTCAAACGTTATAACGACCTCTCGGAGTGTGCTCCTTTCACCAACTGTGAGCTTTGCTGTTAAAGCCTTTTTGTGATTTATGGTCAGTGTTGCTTTTCGTGGACTCAGTTCTGAAAGTGCTCCGGTAGAGTTCATATATTTGTTGTTTTGGGTAGTCTGGCCCTTCAAACCTGACACATACCGTGCATATTGCTGGAGGGATAAGTCATATGTTTGTAGGCCAACCAGGGAGTTAGCAGCACCTTGGTTCCCTTGACGAAAGCCAATGGGATCTTTCCATTTCAAAACATGTGAAAATCTCTTGAGCGTGTGTTAACCACAGACCTTATTTCAGGCATCTAACAAAAACAACAATTCAAAAAAGCCACTGACGAAGAGACGAGGCAAGCAGAAGTATCAAATTGCTAACTCACTACTTGGTTTGAGGACTCATTCCCCGGCACTCTACTTTTATTCTAAATGTCGTTTTTATTATTTAATCCACTGTTCTAGAGATAGGCTATTTGCTTTCCCACCATCCTCTGTTGGCACTGACTAACAAATGAACTGAGAGTGTGATAAAACACTTGTACCCCTCCAAAGTCAGTGTAATTACAAGATGACTCAAACACACACACTCACACTCTGTAGACACAGTGACACACACGGATAGCTCAGTGGGATCTCCTAGCAGCACTAATGTTTCCTGTCCAGCTTCAATCTAAACGTCAATCTGACCCCTCTCTCCCCTCCTGTGATGAGAAAGTCCAGACTGAGCGCTTTTTAACGACTTAACAAACACTCACAGATCAGCCGCCGGTGCTTCTGGGAGTTTAACACCCCGCTGACTCCTGACTGTGCAGCAGATTCAGAGATATCTATGTCTGCATCTATTTGTTCTGCGTTCCCTCTCACTTTCGGCCATCATGTGTAGTGTGGGAAACCGGGGGAGTAAATGTGCTTAGCTCAGAGTAAATACTTGGATATATGTCTGCAGCTGATCGCGATTCATTATCAGTTCAAGTGTTGAGGTATAACAAGGGAAATGCAATCTGCTTTTACTTAAAAATGTACTTATGTCATCGTATGAGTGACAGAAACAGTAGCTCATCAATAGCAGCACCTGCTGGATGATCAACCGTGTGTTTGAGATGGATTTACTTCTCGTGGTGATAAGTGGCCTTTGAGACACATTCCTCTCCCAGGAGATGTTTTTATGAGATTTATGTTTAAGGTTACGAACGGCGGAGGTGTTGGAACCCTGCCATCACAATATCTGCCAAAGCCCGGATAACATTTATCACCTTGCATAATTCATATGGGGTTAAAACCTGAGAGAGTTATGGTGCTGGAGCTTAATGTCAGCCAACTGTGGGGAATTGTTTCAAGGTTACACTTTTATAAATGAAGCCCCAGGAGATTGACGTTCTCAGAGGTGTACTTCAAATGGCGAGTGAGATATTTGTGTTCATATCGTGCCAAATGTTGGGTCTATAAGGATTATACTCTACTGTTTATAGAAGAAGATTTATGAGCAACATGTTTCAGTCGTATAGGTTTTTACTATAATCACTACTTGAAAATACCATTCACGTTCAAGTCGTATTAACAAGTCAGAGTTTTCTGGATTAGCGATCGTGTAAAGTCCACAATTCACGGTGTTCAAACCAAAATTCAATGGATATATTCCACTTTTGCCCCGTGACTGATCTTTCCTTAATGCAAAATGTCTTTATGCCAATGTCTTTCTAGCTTAAAGAAAAACATAAATCCAGCTAAAAGAAAAACAGGCGGACAGCAAAAACAAAACGCCTGTCAAACTCTGTTGTTGGTAGAGGAAACATATCTCATGACTCTGGTTAGAGACAGCCACAATCCTCCCAATCCCCACAAGGGTTACGCTCTGTTGGTTTAGTGTGTGTGTGTGTGTGTGTGTGTGTGTGTGTGTGTGTGTGTGTGTGTGTGTGTGTGTGTGTGTGTGTGTGTGTGTGTGTGTGTGTGTGTGTGTGTGTGTGTGTGTGTGTGTGTGTGTGTGTGTGTGTGTGTGTGTGGTGAAAAGTGCAACCCAGGTGGTCAAAGCTCTCATGACTGTTTCACACACACACACACACACACCCTAATAACCAATACAGACACAAAAAAGAAGCAATGCAGTCACCACTTGGTATTCGCTGTATACCTGCTATGATCAGCTAGGAATGTCCAGCAACATCTGTGTGTGTGTGTGTGTGTGTGTGTGTGTGTGTGTGTGTGTGTGTGTGTGTGTGTGTGTGTGTGTGTGTGTGTGTGTGTGTGTGTGTGTGTGTGTGTGTGTGTGTGTGTGTGTGTGTGTGTGTGTGTGTGTGTGTGTGTGTGTGTGTGTGTGTGTGTGTGTGTGTGTGTGTGTGTGTGTGTGTGTGTGTGTGTGTGTGTGTGTGTGTGTGTGTGTGTGTGTGGTGAAAAATGCAACCCAGGTGGTCAAAGCTCTCATGACTGTTTCACCTGACTCACAGCACCAGAGGGCACCAATAGAAGAAGAACACAAACATTTGAACTTCCGTAATTGTGAGGACTTAATTGTATTAACCCTTAACTTCAGTACGTGGCCTGCCCAAATCCATAGGTTGTTCAAACACCTGATTTCTGATCCATTTAATGCCAGATTTCTATTCCTTAATCTGTTCACCTACCATGGTGTCCTGGGAGAGAGACTCTTAGTATCAGGATTGGAACTTTTTAATGACTGAATAATATAACTTGATGTGTGATACCTGTGCCTTAAAGGAGACAAGTGGACCCAAACCATGCAAGGAGATTGTCCTCCACCCATATGAAAGCATCTACACTTGTTGTTACTTCAGGATAGTAAGCGGTAAACAGTTTTGGTTGGTTGAGGAGAAAGTGTTTCAGCATGTGTAATACTAACAGTGGGTTGTGTGTTTTGTCTCCAGTCAGGAGGAGATGGAGAACAAGGCGATGTATCTGAGCACGTATGAAGAGAGAGAGAGCGGCTCCATGTATGAAGAGGCCTACGATGGACACAACCTGTCCAAGCTCAACCTGTGTGAAGAAGGTAAGGACCACAGCGGAGATAAATGCACATTTCTTATCCAAGTTACAGATTTCTTTAATCCATCTTCATGGTAATAGAAGCAGGAGAGAAACACTAAATAAATTGGTCACGCACAAGAATATTTAGGCAAAAAACAAATGTTGAACTTCAGATATCTTGCATTGCAAATGAAAATCCAAATGTCTTGTACCGTCTTATTGACAGAACTTCATACACCCAGATTGATTTTCAAAGAGGGACTTTCTACAAAGACACACACACACACACACACACACACACACACACACACACACACACACACACACACACACACACACACACACACACACACACACACACACACACACACACCCTAATAACCAATACAGACACAAAAAAGAAGCAATGCAGTCACCACTTGGCATTCGCTGTATACCTGCTATGATCAGCTAGGAATGTCCAGCAACATCTGCAAGTGTGTGTGTGTGTGTGTGTGTGTGTGTGTGTGTGTGTGTGTGTGTGTGTGTGTGTGTGTGTGTGTGTGTGTGTGTGTGTGTGTGTGTGTGTGTGTGTGTGTGTGTGTGTGTGTGTGTGTGTGTGTGTGTGTGTGTGTGTGTGTGTGTGTGTGTGTGTGTGTGTGTGTGTGTGTGTACAGGTGCAGCTGCAACATATCCACTCCTGACACTGTGTTGTTCTCAGATTTCGACCCAGGGCTCTGTGAGTTTGGTGGGAAAGTCTCAGGAACAGAATTTGTTGACATCTTAGTGGAAGGAGAACAATGGCCACACACATCAGAGAGACTGTCCTCATCCAACTTCTCTAATCCGGAAACATTTTCACACATCGTTCAATTACAGAAGATATTCCCAACCATGCAGCTGCTTGTTTCGTTGAGGTGAAGTAGAACAGATAAAAAAACAGTTGGGAAGTTTCTGTCAGTGAGGTAAACACACTGTGAACAACGGTTCATTACACATTAACTCAAACGCACTAATAAGGTCCTCTCTATATCCCCTTAGTACCTTAAACATTTGATCAAAAAGATTATGTATTTCAGGCGCTTTCTGATTGGAATAAGTTAACGTTTTAATAAATGTTCTTCATCATTGTTGGGTTTATTTAAAAAAAATGACAGACAGCCCATGTTTTCAGTCATTTGGCTATTTAATGTTGTGCTGTTGTGTCTGACATTTGTTGTTATGTTTGTCCTGGACCCCTCCATCTCAAGGGATTTATGAACTTCTAATCGTGTGTAAAATACAGGCTTTATCCAGAAAAGAAATCAGATTTTACGGAGCAAATGTGCTCCTAATTTGACAAACTCTGGCATTAGGTATAATCAAGCCTCTTCACTATGATTGGTCTCACTTATTTAAAGTAGTTTAAACAGCCCATTACCATTACCTTTAATGACGACATGTTAAAGTTCAAACATACACACATAGATAAGTGTATTTGAAGCATCTGTTGTTTTGTTTATGCGAACACACACGTCATGTCACCATCAACCGACAATAACAGAGACACTGATTTATATGCACTTGCCCAGCACCATGTGCATTTGATCTGGAAGTAATAGGATCTAAGTCCTTGTAAATGCACTAATGTCCCTCAGTCAACAGTCAGAAGCAGTTCCAGGGCTGACTCACAATGACCCTGCAGGAAATAAACAGTTTCTAAACAGATTTGTGGCAAACTGTATTGTTGCTCCTCCAGTTTACTAATACCATGAGCGTACACATGTTGTAAACCCCACCTAATCCCTGTATTAAATCCATTGTCCTTAAACACAACAATATGTTGACAACGACATCCCAGCCAGATATGAGTCAGAGGGAACATTCAGTGGTGCAGTAATGATTCCAGTTAATTGTTTAATGAATATTGACTTTTATCTCTCGTTTCAGTTGGGACAGCTGCAGAGCGTTACTTAAGAGTCTCTTTTAGAGAAGGTTGTTGGTTGAGAAACATTTCAACATATCAACAGAACATTTTGACAATGGATTCATTGTTTTTTTTAAGCAAAGAATAAAAACAATGTTTTTATAATTCCCTTATCAGCTGCTCCAATGTGAGTATTTGCAGCTTCTGTAAAATGAATATCTATGGACTGTGTGAAAATAAGCCATTTGAAGATGTCACATCAGGTCGAGGGATTGTGATCAATTATTTCATTAACTTTTGTTCTCACGTTTCGCTGAGTACATCTAGTAAATCTTGCAAATATTGTGTACACTTAATTGATATTTCTTTATGTAAGATAAAGTATAAAATATGTTTGGCTGCTGCCCGTCCACAGCAGTACATCGCTTTGCTTTTATGATGGAACTTCTCTCTGTTTCCCCAAACTACGGGCATGGATAAGTACCTCACGCAACCCCACTTCAAAACATCCAAACTATCCCTTTAAGGCACAGACACGACGGTGGTATCATATCAATTTGACCAACCAACTCTTGGAATGACATCAAACAAGTCATGTTTACTGTAATGCAGCTTCTCATGCGAGTCAGAGAAAGAAAACGTCATGAGACAGAAAATTATGTGATAATTTCCCCCTAAAGCTCCACACCGCTGGTTTTATATTCCTGTGTGTGTGTGTGTGTGTGTGTGTGTGTGTGTGTGTGTGTGTGTGTGTGTGTGTGTGTGTGTGTGTGTGTGTGTGTGTGTGTGTGTGTGTGTGTGTGTGTGTGTGTGTGTGTGTGTGTGTGTGTGTGTGTGTGTGTGTGTGTGTGTGTGTGTGTGTGTGTGTGTGTGTGTGTGTGTGTGTGTGTGTGTGTGTGTGTGTGTG
>NC_136906.1:75236230-75330173 GCF_949606895.1 Notothenia rossii | reverse complement strand
TTGCATTAACACTAAGCTCTGAGCAGCAGCTCCATCTGTATCTTTAAAATAATCCTAACAAGATCATCTGACTGAAATGTGGTATTTATTTTGTGTTGCTTTTGGGAAAACGTTCTGTGGGAGAGAAATTTCCTCTGGAGGGGATTTCAGCCTTTTCATACCATGTACATGCACAACAACCTGTAAAACACACTTCATGAAACCCCTAAAAGCATAACAGGGCCCTTTAACTTCCACAAAATAGATACATTATTACCAACCGTACAGCATTATGTGTGGCTTTGTTCAGGGGAAAAGCACTGGTTATCTAGAACAGGGGTTCCCAAAGTGGGGTTCGCGACCACCCGAGACCCCGAGTGGGGGTCGCCAGATGATTTAAAAAAAAAAATAATAATAATAATTAAAGTTTAAAAAAAATTGATACATTTTTTTTATTATTTAAAAAAAATAATATTATTATTATTAATAATAACGTTTGCATAGACATTTTCAGGGGCGGACTAGCCATCTGTATAATTTCCCCGCAACGAGGCTCCCCCTTTCAGTGTTTCTCAAACTTTTCTCAAACCCCCCGTCGACAGGGGGTCGCCAGTCTCTGGCACTGTTATTTTGGGGGTCGCGGGCTGAAAAGTTTGGGAACCCCTGATCTAGAACAAGATTAGAGCACTAAATGGCCTCTGCTTTGATTTGTTTTATCTTTTTTAAGGACCAGTACTGCTCGGAAGCTCCACTCTGGCATCATGTTCTGGTTGACCTTAAATGTGTGTGTGTGTGTGTTCTTCTGGAAACAGACCATCATTTAGCAATTAAGCTCCCTGTGTAGTGGAGAGGTTTCAGCTTATTTCGTTTTTCAGGTCATTAGAAATAACCCTAACACACATAATGAGCTGGAATTGAGATGGTTTGTTTGCATCAGTGTGGCTTTGCAGCACTTTCCTTTCTCTGAGGTCATGCAGGCGTTCCTTGGTCATAAAATCACACACACACACTTTTATCACTCTCCTACGTGTGTGGAAACGTAAACATTCAAAGATTTTGTGATATCACGCTGTGAGGGCCATCAAAGTGTTAAAGAGCATGTGTGAAGGGAATTATCTGCTTCCTCACGTTTCCAAAGTTATTCCCTTTTTTCTCCATCAGAGGTATTTTTTGCACACATTGGTCCCGGCTGTCCTGCTGAGAGGATGTCGTCATGCCGTAATGTTGAGGGTCTGGTTTCAAAACATCTCCCGGGCTATCGAGTCGTTACCATGCAACTTTCTCTCAACATAACATGAAACCAAGGAGCTTTTTCTCATTAGAAACGGTGGAGAACAGAGAAAAGGAGAAGTGGCCTTTGTGCCAACGCCAAAAACAAGAGAAGAAAGTTGCATCAGTAATATGTCTTCAAATGTGAGCAGCCAAATAAACGTGTGTGACTCAGATCTTGTGACCCAAAACCCTCCATAAACATGTTGTCCCTCTCCGATTTTATCTTTGGCTTTTCGGATTTGTGTGTTTATGACTTTGCCATCCCAAAATCCTTCTCGTTAATGTAATTAGGATTAAGTAGAACATCAGTAATGTGTTAAACTGGATCAGAACTCGTTTTCCCACGAACTCTTAAATGAAAACATTTTGGTTTTTTAAGGTGACATTAGCATAAAGCAAATTATAGATAATCTCATTGTTAGAAACAAAAAACAAAAACATATTAATTTAATAAAGAGATTTAAGATAAACAACAACATGCTGGGAGTCCCCACTTGTGGAATAAGTACTGAGATCCTATTATTTTGCAAAAACCACAAAAAAACATTAAAAACTCTCGGAATTGTTCAAAGTATTCTTCTGCAGTAAATTGCCTCATGACCAATATTGATGAGTACTGATAATCATTTGTAGTTAAGTTAAGTAGTTTTCTTTTACATTTCTAGCAAGGTGGAGCTATTTTTTGTCACAAAATAAGATTGTTTAGCAGTTTAGTTGAAGGGTTCTGAATATGTGAGAATGTGTGTAACATCAGGAGGATACGTCCCCAGCTGACCCAGACATCAGCGCAGGTTCTGGTCCAGGCTCTCGTCATCTCACGCCTAGACTACTGCAACTCCCTCCTGGCTGGTCTACCTGCATGTGCCATCCGACCTCTGCAGCTCACCCAGAATGCAGCGGCTCGTCTGGTCTTCAACCTTCCTAAATTCTCCCACACCACGCCGCTCCTCCGCTCCCTTCACTGGCTTCCAGTAACTGCTAGAATCCACTTCAAAACACTGGTACTTGCGTACCATGCTGCGAATGGATCTGGCCCTTCCTACATCCAGGACATGGTTAAACCGTACACCCCAGCACGTGCACTCCGCTCTGCATCAGCCAAACAGCTCGCTGCACCCGCACTGCGAGGGGGACCCAAGTTCCCATCAGCAAAAACTTGTGGGTTTGCTATCCTGGCTCCAAAATGGTGGAATGAGCTCCCCATTGAAATCAGGACAGCAGAAAGCTTACACATCTTCTTCAGACCGAAAACTCATCTCTTTGGACTCCACTTCGAGCGATTGAATTACTAACAAAGCACTTATATACTAATAAAGGACTAGCTTATCTAAAGCCAGTTGAGTAGCACTTGAAATGTTTTGGCTCTATGAAACCTGATGTACTTATATGATTCTGTTTTCTTCAAGGTTGTATCTTCCTGGTCGAATGCACTTATTGTAAGTCTCTTTGGATAAAAGCGTCAGCTAAATGTAATGTGGGTTAGGCCCTTTTCAAAAGGTTCAAATAGGATTGTGAAATTAGTGATAGGGTACTGTAGGAAAGAAGAAAATGTGTATTTATTTTTGATATACTTAAATCATAACTTGTTAATATTTAGGAAAATGTTTCATCCTTAACACTGTGTTGTATGTCGGTGCAGTTGGTTGTGCGTAGGTGTTCGGATCAGGGGGAGCACAGGTTCAAACCCCACTGCAGTCAGCATGTCGTTGTGTCCCTGAGACACTTCACCCCAAATATTGCTCCTGTGGGGATTGCCCACAGTATTGAGTATGTAAGTCGCTTTGGATAAAAGCGTCTAACAAGTGACATGTAATATTTTACAAGCTGACCATACATTTTTTTTTTTTTTATATATATATGAAGTTTAAACCATACAGTAAGTAAAGTTGTCAAATAAATGTAAAAAGTAAAATATCTGAGAGTATGCATAAGCCCGTATAAAAGTACCTCTAATCGTTCTGAGGTACAGTTCTCCAGTGAAAAGCACTTACAGTAGTTACTTTCCATCCCTGGGAGTCCATTCGTCATATCTTTAATAAAGCGGGCTCTCTGCTGCAGGTATTGGACGAACAGCAACATGCAGGGGCCAATTTAAACATCAGCCAAAGTGAAGACAGAATGTCCATAATATGTTCTCAGTAAAGCACAGAAAACCTCAAAGTGAGCCAGCCATGGAAAATGGTTTTGAAGTCGTAAAAATATTTAGGTCATCATTTAACAAAACAATACATTTAGAAAAAATAAACAACAGAAATTAGTGCAGACGACTGGATCGACATCTGCTCTGCATTAGAGGTTCTGGTTTGGTCCAGCTGACAGCAGTGATTGATAGTTAATGATACTCGATTTGGGGACTCAAGGATCAGTGAATCAACAAATCTCCAGAGATGGCAAAAGTACACACATCCTTTACTCAAGTAGAAGTACAGATACTCGTGTTTAAAAATACTCTGGTAAAAGTAGAAGTACTGACTAAACTTCTTTACTCAAGTCAAAGTAAAGAGGGCTTTGAAATGTACTTCAGTAAAAAGTACCCATAGCTACCAGCTGTTTTAAAGAGTACCTGACCTCCCTTTATATTAATAGAACAATAATGTCATTGTTAGCTAATGAATGTTTCCATGCTTAACAACGGCAACATGACAACGTTTTCATTGGTCCCTCTTCTTTAGAGAAGACCAGGAAATGATGGATACACGGATCGTGTTCAAATCAATAGGCACGCAATGACTCTAAATAATAATGATCACGCCACCAAACACACATTCAAACTAAAGGAACCAGCCTGTTTGGAAAATGTGAGAAGTAGAAAGTACAGGCATTTGGGTTCAAAATGTAAGAAGTAGAAAGTACAGGTATTTGAGTTCAACATGTAAGAAGTAGAAAGTACAGGTATTTGGGTTCAAAATGTAACAAGTAAAAGTAAAAAGTCGTCAGAAAAATAAGTAGTGGAGTAAAGTACTGATACCAGAAAGATGTACAGTAGTTAAGTACAGTAACGAAGTATTTGTACTCCACTACTTCCCACCTCTGGGGATCAGTGAATCAACACATCTCTCACCCTCTCTTCTCTTTCTCCCCCACTCCCCAGTCTCTCGTTCCCAGGTTTCCTCTCAGCACCAGCAGGTTCTGATGGAGAACGTGACCCGGATGTCGGAGCGCTCTCAGCGCCTGCAGCAGACTCTGGGCGAGCCGTCCACCCAGGCCGACCTGCTGGAGAACATCTGGAAACTGGAGAACCTCTTCCAGAACCACAGCGACTGGCTGCAGAGGCTGGAGAACCTCATCAAGGTAGGTCACAGGACAAAAAAAAAGAAGAAGCAAAACAAGAGATTTCACAGTGCCGGGTTCAAGACCTGGGAACTGTCACAGGAAAGATGTTCAATGACAGTATAATGTAATAGAGTTTTAAGGTCCTAAATGCACTTTTTACTTTAAAGCGATGTGCTTTTCATTATTCCTCTCCAATCATCATGTTGCTTGTATACATTGTTTTAGAGCAATTGTAGTTGAAAAACACAACAGCATTTTTTCTTGAATTTACGATTAAATAATCTCAGAATTATGATATTTGTTTTCATAAATGTACCACTTTACTCTCAGAGATTGTGCACATATTATTGGAGAAAAATAAAAGTGCTTTGGCATTAGCCCCTCCCACGACTGTATATGTTTTAACCTATAATGGACCTCATACACCACCACATTTCTAATTGATATTTATGATGAATGACTATTTCTGAATCCCTTTCACCACAGGGCCTGGAGGTGGAGCTGAGGAACCTCCAGTCTAATTCCCTTCAGTCGGAGGGCTACCTGGTGCAGCTGGACGACAGGTTGTCCTCCCTGAGCAGTTCCACCGGGAGGAACCTGACGAGCCTCAGTGTGGAGGTGACCCGAGCCTCCACCTGGCTCCACGACCAAGACCTCTTGTTCAGGTACAGCCAGAGGTGGGAAGTAGTGGGGTACAAATACTTTGTTACTGAACTTAAGTACATGTTTCTGGTATCAGTACTTTACTCCACTACTTATTTTTCTGACGACTTTTCAATTTTACTTCTTACATTTTGAACACAAATACCTGTACTTTCTACTTCTTACATGTTGAACCCAAATACCTGTACTTTCTACTTCTTACATGTTGAACTCAAATACCTGTACTTTCTACTTCTTACATGTTGAACACAAATACCTGTACTTTCTACTTCTTACAAGTTGAACACAAATACCTGTACTTTCTACTTCTTACATGTTGAACTCAAATACCTGTACTTTCTACTTCTTACATGTTGAACTCAAATACCTGTACTTTCTACTTCTTACAAGTTGAACACAAATACCTGTACTTTCTACTTCTTACATGTTGAACTCAAATACCTGTACTTTCTACTTCTTACATGTTGAACACAAATACCTGTACTTTCTACTTCTTACATTTTGAACCCAAATACCTGTACTTTCTACTTCTTACATGTTGAACTCAAATACCTGTACTTTCTACTTCTTACATGTTGAACCCAAATACCTGTACTTTCTACTTCTCACATGTTGAACACAAATACCTGTACTTTCTACTTCTTACATGTTGAACTCAAATACCTGTACTTTCTACTTCTTACATGTTGAACCCAAATACCTGTACTTTCTACTTCTTACATGTTGAACTCAAATACCTGTACTTTCTACTTCTTACATGTTGAACCCAAATACCTGTACTTTCTACTTCTTACATGTTGAACTCAAATACCTGTACTTTCTACTTCTTACATGTTGAACACAAATACCTGTACTTTCTACTTCTTACATGTTGAACTCAAATACCTGTACTTTCTACTTCTCTCATTTTCCAAACAGGCTGGTTTCTTTAGTCTGAATGTGTGTTTTGTGGCGTGATCATTATTATTTAGAGTCATTGCGTGCCTATTGATTTGAACACGATCCGTGTATCCATCATTTCCTGGTCTTCTCTAAAGAAGAGGGACCAATGAAAACGTTGTCATGTTGCCGTTGGTCACCATGGAAACATTCATTAGCTAACAATGACATTATTGTTCTATTAATATAAAGGGAGGTCAGGTACTCTTTAAAACAGCTGCTAGTTATGGGTACTTTTTACTGAAGTACATTTCAAAGCCTCTTTACTTCTACTTGAGTAAAGAAGTTTAGTCAGTACTTCTACTTTTACCAGAGTATTTTTAAACACCAGTATCTGTACTTCTACTTGAGTAAAGGATGTGTGTACTTTTGCCATCACTGGGTACAGCTTTATATTACAGTGAAGATGCTCATTTCCAAAGTGTAACTGCATCACAATGAGGGCTGCAGAATTAAATAATATCTGTTTCTCTTCTCCTTCAGGGAAGCCTCAGGTCAGGTGAGCTGGCTGAGAGAGAAACTGGACGAGGTCAACTGGACGGTGGGAGCTGTCAATCACACCTTCAGCAATGACATCAGTATTCATCACCTGAAGATACAGGACTTACAGGTTAATCACAACGTACACAAAACAGTCCTACACATTGATGTTGCATTCACATGCTCCTTGAGCTTTACGTGGTTATGTGGAAACAATATGGAGATACAACAACAAGGATTATGACTAAGAACTTTTAAACAGTGATTATTCAAGTTGTTATCCAAGTATGCTGAAATAGTTTGATGTTTTATATTAGTGATTTTGTCCTAGACTTGTTGCAACATCACTACATTATCTAAATCACTAATATACAGCTTGATATACAGAGTTAATGCCATTTTAAAACCTTTTTTTAACTAATGTAGCTCAACTTACAGCAACTAACGATTAAAACCTGATACCAAATAGCAAATTACATGTTAGCATTGATATTCAAAAATGACATAATAAATGTTTTTACCATTGAACCAACCTGTATTTTTTTCCGAAAGTGATTTGCCACATTTATGAAAACTTTTTACAACGTTGATATTCAGGCTTGTAATTGGGGCATTCAAAGGAACAGGAACTTATGGAACATATGTTGTATAACTGTTGGAAGCACAAAGTCATCATTGATAAAGTACAGGAAATACACAATACTTTTAACCTGAGTTTTACTCCTTACTGCAGCACACTGATGAAGACTGCCGGTGTTAACACTCTCCTGTTCTCCTGCTGCTCAGATCCAGATCAGCAACATCACAGAGGACACCAGCAGCCTTTGGGTGACCCACGTCCACACGGAGGCCGAGCTGAGGAACGAGATGGAGATCCTGAACACCATCACAGAGGACCTGCGTCTGAAGGACTGGGAGCACTCCCTGGCTCTGAAGAACTTCACCATATTCGAAGGTCAGTCAAGAAAAAATATTCAGATCGTGGCTCTGAGGACAAAAGAATAACGTTTATTTAACCAGCACTTGGCTTGATCCCAAATGACGCAATTCAGTGTTTCTTTATGGCCTAAATGTGTCACAAGTCCAAGTACACCTCTTCCCCCAACTGCCCCTGTGGTTAGCTGTGTGCGTGTCTAACGCCCCGTCCACACAGCAGCTTTAAAAAAATCTTCCAACGCTTCCAACGCTTCTCTGCCCATTCACTTTGAATGACGTCGCTTTGCCTTGTTTTTCGCCGAACTGCATTGTGGGGAAGCAAAGCGAAGATTTCCAAGATTTTCAGGATTCAAAAGTTGAGCAATGTTCAACTTTTGAAGCTGAGCTGGAAGCGTCAGCCAATCAAATCCCGTTTATGCAAATCTGACAGTACAAGCGCTAGCCAATCAAACCGCGTGCAAGCTGGGAGAGACAGACCGCAGTTCATTTCCTCATATTCCAAACGAGAAATTCCGGTAGCAAATCACCCGGTTCTTTTTACGACCAGTAACTATTTACCGGGATACAAACCGGAGGAACCAGGCATGGAGGGAGGTGGCAGAGACAGTGGGTGAAACTGGTAGGTTTTCGCCTGTTTGGGGAGTTTATATATAAATATATATATATATATTGCTCGCATCAAATCCCCGGGGTTTTTTGCTTTGTATGTCGGGAGCGGGAGATTCATGTGATTGGTTGTTGCAAAAAATCCCCAAGCTCTCAGACACGCCCACCTCCAAGATTTTCAAGATTTTTTCAAAGCTGCTGTGTGGACGTACCGTAATAAGCATTCATTTCCTGATTTGCAGGTCAAAAGGCATCAAGATGTCGAAATTCAAACTTTTAAAAACGTTTTCAGCGACAGATCAAGAAAGGACTTGTGCATGGGCAAAAACTATCAACATGAAGGACAAACAAAAGTCGAATGTTCAATGAAGACACCTTCACGTTTTGGACGTATGTAGTGTGCAGCTAAGTAGAAGAGTAACACATGACAGACATGTGAACGCATCATGAACCTTACCTAGCTGTTAGTATTACAAATTCCTTTGGATGGAAAATGTGTTTTTCAAAATGATAGTGCTAGCGGGCCTGAGCTAATCGATTTTTGCATTGTGATTGATTACAAGCAACAATAACACTAAAACATGATTTTACACCGTGTGATTAGTAACCCGGGGTATAGAGAAACTCTGAATGTCTGATTAGTCCCGACATGGTACAACTCTCTCTGCCCGGGCACCAAATGACTCCCCTGGCTTATTAAAATCAGAATAGGTATGCTGTGATGTAATGCTGGCAGGGGACTCAGCCCGTGTTGATTGATGCGTCTGCTTCACATGTGGGTGGGATGCCGTTTCTCCCAAACCTGGAAACAATTGTGGGTTAAATTTAGACGAAACATCCAGGGTAAAAAAAACAGCTCTGTCATTAGTTTTATCTCAGAAGCCCATTTGTTTGTTGTT
Organism: Notothenia rossii; assembly: GCF_949606895.1. Classification (NCBI taxonomy): domain Eukaryota; kingdom Metazoa; phylum Chordata; class Actinopteri; order Perciformes; family Nototheniidae; genus Notothenia; species Notothenia rossii. The sequence goes on along the minus strand of NC_136906.1, from coordinate 75,321,126 downwards.
AGCTGGCAGTCACCTTAGCCAAGAAAAGTTTCACATCTCTATCCATGTTTATTCTTTCTCTGTTCTGTTCCCGTCTCCTTTTTACCCCTCCTCTTTTTTCTTCTTATTCCGTTTATTTGCATTTAATTCCTCTGTGACTCATGCCACACATGTTACTTGTTGTATTATCAAAAGACACATAAGAAGCTGTTTTAAAATCTGGCGTGGAGACTTTTACTTCTGCAGGTGGTAGATAGTCCTGTGCTCATCCTCAATGTTGTGGCTTATCAGTAAACCTTTGGAATTCCAGAGGCAACATGTCACACTTCATATTTGAATGTAAGAACTATGCTAAATGCTAAAGGTGTACACACTCATACTTGTCAACCCTCCCGATTTTCGCGGGAGACTCCCGATTTCATTGCCCTCTCCCGGTTTCCTCCCGGGGTCATATTTCTCCCGCATTTCTCCCGATTTCTGACAAAATCAGATTTACACACGACTGTTTCCACTCGGATTTTAATACAGCTACACCATTGTTTGGTTTCCATGGTAACATGTCTCTTTAGTAGCGCGCCCAACTCAAAGTCTGAGAGGGTGAGGCAGATAGTCAAAGAAAACAGAACAAGAATCGACAACTACTCTACTCTCTGCTCACTCCTTTCCTTAAATACAGGTCCAGCCCACACATATGCTCCATCAAGGACGGTGCTACAGGCCGCAACTACAACTACAATAAGCATGTTAATGTTAATCTAACAGCTCCGGCGATCCACTAGCAACCCCCCCCCCCCCCCCCAATTTTGCATTTTGAAATGCTCCCGATTTCTGAGGTCTAAAGGTTGGCAAGTATGCCACACACACAATATTTTTTTTTCTTCTCCCAAGCGTATTCACAGTGGTTTATCCAGGTTTGGCCATAAAATGACACAACTCCAAACAAGTCTCATTGAAATACGTATCTTGACATCAAAGGGTTTTAGTGACACGTAGAGATTTTGGATTGAAGATCTGTTGTTGCTGAAAACTGCTGATGTGAGGGACTTTTTGCTGAGTTAGTCAAATGTTGTGAGCCGAGCAAAGCCGAGGCCTGGAAACATTTACAGCCATCGGTTTCAGCTGATGGCAATTAATGTACATTTTGAGTGTCGTGTTTGCTTTGCTCGATAAGGGTCCTATACTGTAGCTCAGTGGTGCCTGGCTTACACACATTGAAGTCTTACGTATTTGTTGATTTTCATTTGCTATAATTTAATGCATTTGGAGGCGTGTGGCGCAGTGGATAGAGCCTTGGTGTTGGGATCAGGGGGTCACAGGTTCAAACCCCACTGCAGTCAGCATGTCGTTGTGTCCCTGAGACACTTCACCCCAAATTGCTCCTGTGGGGATTGTCCACAGTATTGAGTATGTAAGTTGCTTTGGATAAAAGAGTCTAACAAGTGACATGTAATGTAATGTAATTTCAACAAAAAGATAGGAAGCGCAGGTTATCCATTTCAACGATATCCTTCATAGATAGTGTCAACTTTCACTACGTCTAGATTCCAACATCTTACTGTCCTCATGAAATATCATAACTTAAAATGTCTCTATGGGTCAATAGGTAAATACATATTGTCTTATATCCAGGCCAATACTGTAAATGTCTCAGTGTAACAGAATCTGTCCAACCACAGCACTCTGCTCTAAATCCCCTCAGGATAAATCACTTTTAAACACAGCCCTGCCCTCTTACATTAGGGACATACATTAAACAGGTTAGCCTCCTTATGACCACAGTGTTGTCCATCTGGTCTCTGTTAAATTGACTGTATTCTCGAATAACTTAAACCTTGATAATGCCTTGCGTCATTCGTCATGGTGATGTATTTCAACAACTCCCGTCCTTATCTTCCCTACATCTGACATACAAAAATACAGACTCACTGCCCTGTTGCTCCACCCGATATTAGATTGACTGAATGTTGGACGGAGGCGCCTGAACTCGACACTGGTGTTGTATTCTTGGACTCAGCACTGTCAGATGTTCCTGAAGGGACCGCTGGGCTTGTTATTGTTTAACCACTCTCAGCTGAATGAAGACATCGGTCCCGGAGAGCCAAGAGATTAATAATGTGAAGCTGTGCTAAAACAAACTATCTTGGAGGACGCAAGTTCATCAGGACCACCAGGGTGAACTGTCTTTACCAAAGCTGGGCGAGACAGACACACTCATATATCTTTGAAAAGTAGATGATTTCCAGACAGTATTTGATCTATGTAAAGGTTGGAGTGGATGTGTCCAGCTTTCTCTCACTGCTGAAAGAAACATTTTGGGTTTTATTTAACTTTGGCTACTCCGACAAGAGTTTACAACAAACAATTCTTGAGATGGGTTGTGGTACGTTAACTCCCCTGTTGATGCTAAATCCCTTTTCGCCAATTGGCATGAACACCAACACACACATTCACAGCCCAATACTTACCCTTCAAGCCACATTTTAGCCTCCTAGGGCGAAAACTGTTGCCTCCAAAGGGTGGGGAACTTTTTGGCAACGAGTGACCATAAAGCTGCTTGTTGTAGATCAAAGTAAGTAGTAGACTAAGATAAATTAGAGAACTACAACATCTCAATCAGTGGGACAACATACCATGTCTACTTGGGCCCCGAAATGTGTGTTCGACCTTTTCTGACCTGAACATATCTTACTCTCATGTGTTGAATGGATTGCCATGAAATGTTGTGCAGAAGTCCACGGTCCTGCTGACCTTTGTGAACCTCTGACAATTCAACTCGCTCCCACAGCAAGTCATGGTTTCAGTTCTCCATTGAAATATCTATTACATTAACATGGTGCAAACATCACATTCCCCTGGAGGACATTGGATCCACAAACTAGCCCTTATTAAATTAACTGGTGTGCCCAATAAAATAAAAACCCAATACCCAGAAAACCTGACTCCTAAACGTTCTAGTAATAGGCACAAACACTTGCATGAAGATCTTTTTATACTTATCACCTTGTTGCGTTTAGATTGTTGCCACATCTGTTGTATTGTTGACTGCTGAAGACCATAGATCTAAGAAGTCCAGTCAAAAGTGTGCAGAGGCCCAATATTAAAACTGAGGACCAAAGGTTAGCGCAGGTCAAAAGATACAATGTCAGAAGAAAGTAACTTTCACAAGCCAACACCACAAAACCTAAAGGTATTTTAATTATAAAAGCAGACACAATGAAGAAGCTGGAAGAAAGGAATGTTTGGCATTTTATTCTAAACAACGGCAACAAACTCAAAAATGAATCTCAATTGTTTTGCTATAGATCAACTTTTCATTGCAATTCAACCTAATGCTAAATTAACCTGAACTCCGTGAGAGTCCTCACTCTGTGGGCTTCACAAGAATAGAAATACAGCAACACACACCGATACACAGATGGGGCGGTAGACACCCGGCCTTCCTTCTTAATGTGACCTTTTCACGGTCTCGTGACCTGTGGTGATCAGTTAACTGTGTCCAGTTGTGAAGAAGCTCAATCTGTATCTCAAAGTCAGTCAACAGCTTCAGATGAAGAACATTAGCGGCTCTGAAGGATCAGAACCGCTGGACATGTGCTGGACAATAACATGCTCTGAACTGTTAAGCATTGCCACAAGCTGTATTACAGTCCACCTTGTTAAACATGTGGTTCCCATTGTGGTCTCTCTCTCTCTCTCTCTCTCTCTCTCTCTCTCTCTCTCTTTCTCTCTCTCTCTCCTCTTTCCAAGTACAATAAACGTTTTGGATTGAATCCGTGGACCAGTTGTAAGAACAAGTTTGGCCTACATTTTGGCCGCCATGTCACTGTGTGTTTGGTGTGTGTGAACTATAATAAAAGACAAGAAAATACCCGTGTTTCTTGACACTGATAACATAATTATCTGCAGAAATTAGGCTAAGTTGTTCGTATCTCTCTCAGTTCCATGTATTCCCTTTTTAAGTGATAAGCTACACGGTTACTGCCTTCCTTGACTTTGGCAACACTTTTCATGATAATCGCTCCAACATGCTGTAATAATAAACGTCCTGACACACCCTTGGTGGAGCTTCCATTTCTCTTCAGGAAGTACAGTGAGATAGAGGAAATGTTGATGTCAATTTATAGTGAATGAAATAAAAATATATGCTGCTGTAAGTAGTAAAGCAGGAATTACGTGTTTGCATCAAATATCTTTTCTTGATGCTGTTTTTCACAATCTACAATCATGATTCTCCTTTGAAACATATATGCTAAAACACCAGAAATCTAAGCGGACAAAGTTTAGTTTTTTCATCTAAACTTCAGTACATTTAATCATCCTATAACTGCAAGATAGTGTGCTGTATGTGATTAACAACTATCTACAATCAACGACAAAGTGTGCATTGGTGTTTGTATTGAGTGCATAATATCACCAACACTTTATCTCATCAATTGTGTTTCTCTCTGCAGGTCCTCCGGGTCCAAAGGGAGATAAGGGAGATCTTGGGAAGGTAGGACCCCCCGGGGTTCCTGGACTGACAGGATTGAGAGGTGAGTACTACAACTCTACCATTCAGATGTTATTGAGTAGAATAACAATGGAATAAAGGATCACTGTAGGAAGAGATTTTGCAACAACGTACAGCAGTGACCATTAACTGGCGGCCCGCGGACCACATGCGGCCCGCCAGACATTCTCATCCGGCCCGCACGGTGGGGGTGACGGTGGCGTTGGCGGAGTGGTTAGTGCGTTCGCCCCCCACTAATTTTTTTTTATTACAATGTCTCGTGAGTAATGTGCAGTACCGGAGTCCAACAGAGAGGCAGCAGCTGCGGGACAGTAGACTGCGTACTACGTAGCCTTCCCCGCCCTGAAGAAGAAGTGATCCTTCGTTAGGGTGAAGAGACTGCTACGTTTTATGGTCCGCAGCATAGATATATATAAACACTAGATGGCTCAAGGGGGAGTCACCAGCGTAGCTCACCGGCGGCCATCTTGCCACAGTCAACAACTACAGCTGTTGTAAGGTGAGTGATCTGCACAGAAATACTCATAACTCGCTGAAATCTTGACTGATTTACAAACGGTTTAGTTTATTATAAACGTTATTAGCATGGCTATGATACAGGAGACAACAAGACACATGTTGAAAAAAAAAGTTAATGATTATAAGTATGCAGTATCATAACTACATCTTTGATGTTTATAACAAACCAAACCGTTTGAAAATTGAGCAATCTATAGTTATTTCAATAGTGCACCATAGACATAATGTTACGAATGAGCGAGCTGCCTGTGGCAAGATGGCCGCCATTTGGCAACGTCGGTCTCCATTGGCCAGCAGCGCGGGTGAGTCATCTAGTGTTTATATATATCTATGGTCCGCAGTACCTGAGCGTGCTCCTCTAGAAACCCCCCCGGTCAACAACTTCAAAATTATGGGCAATATAAAAATTGCTGTCCCGCGAAAGTGTCTATTGGATAAATGTTGGCCCTTGGACAAATGTAGTTGGTGATCCCTGACGTACAGTATGTGTTCTCAAGCAAAGAGTTAGATGAGAAGTTGATGCCACTTTAATGTCTCGATTCTCGTTTCCGTGCTCGTATACATTTAATCAATATTGCTTCCAACTTCTATTCAAACCACGTAATACAAATCCTCAACCTAGAAATGCTGTGTTATTCAACTTTGAAGTATTTCATTTTTAATGTTTGTAATGTACAGTTGCAATAAAGAGTATGTGAACCCTTTGGAACAACCTGGATTTCTGCATAAATTGGTCATAAAATGTGTTCTGATCTTCATCTGAGTCGCAACAATAGACAAACACAGTCTGCTTAAGCTAAAACCACACAAACAATGATATGTTTTTATGTTTTTATTGAACACACCATGTAAACATTCACAGTGCAGGGTGGAAAAAGTATGTGAACCCTTGGATTGAATAACTGGTTGACCCTCCTTTGGCAGCAATAACCTCAACCAAATGTTTCCTATAGTTGCATATCAGACCTGCACAACGGTCAGGAGGAATTTTGGACCATTCCTCTTTTCAAAACTGTTTCAGTTCAGCAATATTCTTGGGATGTCTGGTGTGAATCGCTCTCTTGAGGTCCTGCCACAGCATCTCAATTGGGTTGAGATCAGGACTCTGACTGGGCCACTCCAGAAGGCCTATTTTCTTCTGTTGAAGCCATTCTGTTGTTGATTTACTTCTGTGCTTTGGGTCGTTGTCCTGTTGCATCACCCATCTTCTGTTGAGCTTCAATTGGTGGACAGATGGCCTTAAGTTCTCCAGCAAAATGTCTTGATAAACTTGAGAATTCGTTTTTCCGTCGATGATGGCAATCTGTCCTGGCCCTGAGGCAGCAAAGCAGCCCCAAACCAGGATGCTCCCTCCACCATACTTCACAGTTGGGATGAGGTTTTGATGTTGGTGTGCTGTGCCTTTTTTTCTCCACACATAGCGTTGTGTGTTCCTTCCAAACAACTCAACTTTGGTTTCATCCGTCCACAGAATATTTTGCCAGTAGTGCTGTGGAACATCCAGGTGCTCTTTTGCAAACTTCAAACGTGCAGCAATGTTTTTTCTGGAGAGCAGTGGCTTCCTCCATTTTATGACCAACTTATGCAGAAATCCAGGTAGTTCCAAAGGGTTCACATACTTTTTCTTTCAACTGTATGTAGGAAATGGAAGATCAGGTATTTCTATGAGTTCAAACTATTTCCTCTTAATTCATGTGAGCCCAAAGACGTAAAAAGTTTAATATTGCCTCGTGATTTTGGATGGTTTTACAAGCTGCAGGTCATAAACTTGTCCCATAAATGTACAATGTAAACACCAAGTCTTTTGAGTCACATGCCTTTTTTCTTCACGTTTGAGCGGCATGCAATGCTGCCTTTTTACGCAAAACAGACTTTGGCTGGTGTTATTACCTTTACGTTCATTGGTCATATAGATACGTTTACGAAAACAACACCCCCAAGCTTTGGATGGGGATTTATTTTCAGACAGGGCATGGACGGGACCATTGGGACGGGTCATCCATCTTTGTCTTCACCAAAAAACACAATATTAACCTTCATCCAGACACAATCGGCACCCAAGAAAGCTGAAATGACCATTTATCATAAATACTCTAAGATACTGCGATATGAATCCAGATGTTTTTTGGACCCCTTCCAGCGGGGTACCTCTTCCTCCCGCTCCTCCCCTGTCATCATCCATCCCACATTCCCAGGCCGATGAACTGCAGCTCCTGCATCACATTTCCAAGAAGCATTATCTTTCTGCTGGAAGGAAAACCCCCACCATTAGTGTGATTCCAGGAAAAAGTGAATTAAAATCATTTCTAACTGTAGGAAAACAGCCTGTTTAATAGATAGCGAGGAAACATAACATTGAATGGAAACTTCCCCGAGGACCAAAACAGGCCAATGTGCCCAACGTCCATCAATCAATCAATGTTTATTTATATAGCCCAATATCACAACTGTTACATTTGTCTCAGTGGACTTCACAGTTTGAACAGAATATCAGTATGACAATACGACACCCTCTGTCCTTAGACCCTCACATCGTGCAAGGAAAAACTTCCAGAGAAAACCCCACAGTTTAAAGGGGAACATGGGAGAAACCTCAGGGAGAGCAACAGAGGAGGGATCCCTCTCCCAGGACGGACAGACGTGCAATAGATGCCGTGTGTAAATTGAAAAGATAATACATTTGCAACATAGGTAGTCCAAATGTTTGGAAATGCATGTGTGTATAATAAGAAGATGAATCCACGAGGATATCCATCCAGGACTTATGATCCAGGACCACAGCCACGACTCAAGATCCAGGACTCGCGATCCATGACACAGGACCGCAGGATCATCCATGACTCCGGATCCCGGCGTATATAGACACCAAAAAGAAAGAAATTTGGGGAAGCTGGGTTAATCGGAACATGAGAGTACACAGGTATAGACAGAGAGAAGGAAGAAGTAAGATGTCCATCAAGCTTTTTGTCTGTAGTGAAGGGGTCTTTGAATAATAAGTCAACCTCTGTAGGGTTCATACATTATAGGCTACAAATAAGCCTTTTATTTGATAGGGTCAGAGTTGTCGTTCTTTAAATTTAACCTATATTTGTTAAAACAAGATTACATGTGATGAAATGTAAACATTATATATATGGGAAATAAATACACATGTCTTGTCAAGTGGATACATTTGAATTCAGGAGAATTGCTTCCTAATTGAGGTCTTTACAGGTCATGAATCATGGACTTGATTTTGGATCTGAAACAGACCTGTGGAAACGTATACATAAATCAATTTTCCTAAGAAGTGACCCAATGTAAAAGACTATGAGGAAAATCAGAGCCAGACTCAAAACTATACATCCATGAAAACCAGTGTAACTCCGAGTCGATGCCAACCTGAAAGAAAAAGCTGTTTTTGAAAGTTGACATTTCTTAGCTGACAGGCTTTTGGATGATAAAAAGACCATGTTATGAACAGGGTTACATAATATGTCTATAAAGCAGTGCACGCATGTTCTTCTATTACTCCATTTACATCGAGGCCAAGCAAATCTGTCATCACGTTCAGGTTCTGAAAATCCTTTTTGACTTTCGTTGGACTTTCCTGCAGATCGCACAGAACATGTCTGCACTCCTTCCAAAATGTGATTGATTGCATTTTCCCAGAGGAGTTTTTATGACGACAGCGTTATTGACCCTTTACAGCAGACAGAAAAACATCATCCATCAAGTTGTCTTGTGTCTTTGTTCCTAATGCCTTGAATGTAATTGTTTCAATGAGATTTCTGTGTGGTCACAACGGTGTAATCAGAGCATATCGAGGTATTGACAAAGGTCGCCCTTCATACGTCAACGTTGCATTCAAAAACTCGTTACTACATTAATTTTAAGACGTTTGAGTGTGCTTAGTTAAAGGAAAGTCCTCAATGAGTGCAACAGGGCGGGACTTTTCAAGAAAACGGTTTTTTATGGAACAAAATTAAGGATAGCGCTATTCTTCAAGCATTATAGATTTGAAACGTAGAGAGAAGTAAAATAACTATAAGTGAAAATTACTTTGATGAAACATCTGTATGTCTCCCCTTATGTATGCGAGGGGGAAGAACAGGAAGCATTAGGGCTTCTTGTAAATGTATCATGAAATCCTCATATTATTTATTTCCTGTTTTTTCGAGTTGATATATGGTTGAAATGATTTTGCAAGTCAAAGTGAACTTTAATCACTTCTTAATTCAAGGTTCAAGGTTCTTTATTGTCAAACTAACATAGCTACAGAGTAAGTATGTCGTTGAAAATCTTAGGTCACAGGCTTCTCCAACAATGCAACACAATAATACAGATAAGCAGACAATATTCAAACAATATTAAAATATACTATATTAAAAGTAATACAAAAAGAAAAATAGTTTAAAGAAAAGTGAGAATTTTTTTTTTTAATACAAGGCCTGCATTTAATGATTTATTTGTATTTTGCACCTAAACATCTCATGTATGGATTTGAACAGATTCCTCCTCAAATGCTTATTAAAAATAACTTGTGAAACTGTTTATTTAGTGGAACCGCATATATATACTTAAACGTTTTTTCTAAAACTGCCAGGAAGTGAAAACAGCTTTGAATTTTAACCTATTACAGTTTAATGTCAAGTATTGAATACAATTGACATGCTTTACGTTTGAATCCCACCTCAATGTGCTTTGAATGGTATCATAGCTCATATTGAGGAGAGTCTCATGAACAATATTGCAGTATATTATTCTTGAGTTTTTTCCTATTGAATGATTTGTAATCACTTTTTGAGTTCAAGCTTGTGTTTGTTTGTGTTTCAGGGTTCACCGGAGAAAAAGGGATGATGGGCAGCCGGGGAATTAAAGGGTCTGTCGGAGTCGACGGTTTTCAGGGAGAGAAAGGAGACATCGGACAACCTGGCCCCAGAGGTATGTCTCTCATATAAATCAATACATGTTGTATATTGTCAGAACTACAACTTATGTATTTTGGGGGAAACTTCTGAAGCAATTGGAAACAGGACTCAGAGAGACACGATGGAGAGCTGGAGCTGTGATGGCAAACACTGAAGGTTTATTTGGAGCTTCGGCCGGAGAATTCACAAGACATGTCAAGAGCCACAAGTTGACACAGGTTGAGATGCCAAACCAATTCTCAAGATCTCTACCCCAGACCCATGTATTTAGCTAGTTCTGAGAGAATAATCAACATGGTGCATAACAAGATAGAAGCATAACACCTCACCATCAGCTGACGCCAACAGGCAGGAACAGGGAGACAAAACACTGAGAGCACAGCAGCCAAGGTTACAGGTGCGTGTGCTCAGTCAGGACAGTTTAAACTGACAAACTGGGTCCAAGTTATGGACCTTGGAAAATATTTCCCCAACATGTATTATTTAAGCAATAGCTCACGACAGGCGACAAAAAATACACACTCTAATTTAAATAGTTTTCATTAGTAAATAATGATGTTCAAAATAAATTAGTCCCTCCGTTGCCTTCTGCATAAAACATAGTGCGAGGTGGTTGCTATGCAACAACACTAACAGCTAGCGAACATATTAGACAGAGAGCGTTGATCGATTATTTGGCTATTTATTTACATTCATTTGTATTTTGCCGTTTATTGTGCAGCCACTGAAAGACTGTCCAGCATCAGTAGCATGGCTTACGTGGTCACTTGTACGGTTGAGGTTGTTCGAGGCTGTTGCTTGGCGTGGCGAGAATATTGCTCCACTTTCTCCGGTCCCCGAGATTGGGCTTCCAGTAGCTCTGGAGAGAGCTTTCAGACCTGTGGCCACTAACGTTATAATTTCTCTGCTTTCAAGACCTGCATCAGAAAGCTTTTGAATGGTGGTACTTTTCCAGTTGGTCTACCTTCTCTTCACGTAGCTCCGCATGTCGTCATTTAGTTGCTTTTTTTCTGGAGATAGGCACTGCTCAATCCTCTCCTTCTAAGACCCCCCCAGAGGTCGAAGTTAACGTTAAATGTTTCCATCTTAAGCTTTGTTGGTTAGTTAGTTTCGTAACGGACGTAATGTAACAGTTGTAACGGTTGTAGCTTTTCTCAGACGCGGAGGGATACATGACTTGTGAAAAGTAACTACAATTCTACCCGTATATATTATATCACGGCTAAGAACCAATCAGATTGCTTGATTTGACTTGTCCGTTTTATGAAGAAAAGCAATGAACTGTTAGACGTCACAGCCAAGATCGCCAATCTAGACGTCGAAGCACAAGAACAAACACAACCGATTCCTTATAGTAATTTGAGTTTAATGTAACAACTGCAATGCTGTGTACTTTATGGGGTAACAGTAGTAGTTACTATAAATGAGCCACTTATTCACTCACCCCACAGCTCGTCAATCACAAGTCAGTAGAAAGAGCGTGTTACTCCCAGCAGTCTCGTACAACTCACAGCTGAATCTTCTCAACGCGTTCACAGCTCAAATCATTTCAGACGGCTGCTGGAGATGTTGACTTTTTTAGTAGAAAACTCCTCTGCAAGAATTCTCCGGCACGACCCAATCTTTCACACGTTCTACATCACGAACAGGTGGCTCTTATTTTTCTTTTTATGTTTCGCAATGGTAGCTAGTGGTTAACTAGCCGTGCCTTCTTATATTTATTCCACATAAACAGCTGTCTGTACTAATCAAATCAGCTGTCTTACATGAGGTAATGCAAGGAAATGTTTTACCATGTATAATCGTAACAAAATAAACAGCTCTGTATATTTTTTGAGCAGTATAATGTTCACGAGGAAAAGTGGAATTGAGAACACTGCATAACTTACAGCCTTCTGCAATCAGACAATGTTTTGAAACTATAGTGCCTATGACGTAGTTAAAAAGCACAAATACTTAAGGCAACACATATATAGATATTCAAATTAAATAGCTGTTTTAGGGTTTAAATCATCCATAGAAGAAGTTTAAAGGGGCCCTATTATGCACATTTGCAGGTTCCTTCGTACCTTGTGCCCCTCTGTTGTGATTGGCCAAACGCTTGGAAATGTGTTGGAGTGCTAGCCAATAAAAGCACGAGTGTTACATATTGATGACACTATGTCATGGAAGTAAACAAAGGACCCCAATGGAGGCGTTTTAGGCTCTTTAAGTCATGTTTTGAATCAATCAGTCAATTGCCGATTTAAAAAGATATGTTATTTCCCCAACACATTTAAAAGTATGCAGTGACCCATGTGCTTTTGCACCGAGCCTACTGCCCCTTATGAGCAATTCAAAATAAGCCACTAATTCTCAAATATGATTCAAAATCCACAATGAGCATGTAATAGTGTCGGGACAGCTGAATATACGATTATGTTCGTTGGGGAGAGAGCGTCTGGAAATTCTTCCCCATTTTGTTTTCCCAGTAGTTTTCCATCGCACACTATAAATATATATTTCCATGACATGAGCGTTCAACTTTTCCAAGTAGAAGTGAGAATAAAATGCCAACTTTTTGAAATAGAAAATATTTTGAACACACTAAGACTTGATGACGTAATGCTACAGATTCTCTCTGCCTTTCCTTCCATGCTCTCATCCATTTATTAATCAATCAATCCATTTATCCACACCCGTATAATCCCCCCCGACGGGTTGATGTTTCCGCTCTGGCATCACCAGCCACCCAGTGCCAACCATATCACACACACACACACACACACACACACACACACACATCACCATGACAAATGAGATTTTTGGTGCGAGCGTGTCGTTGTGTGTGTACGTTCACGGTGTGTGTTCAGCCAGCAGCTGTTGCTGATCAGAGTTGCTCAAATGTCCTCTGTTGGAGTCCCGGTGTTGCCAGTAGCTCCAAAACCTTGGACCAGATTGTTCTGTTGTCGTCGGTTTGAGCGCATGGGTATGGATGTTATGGCTCTACTCTCTGCACCAGACTGTTTTTAGATAGTTATTGCTGTTGTGTCGTTATTGTCAATTTTTCCATTATTGTGTCAGAATCAGAAATCCTTAATTTGTCCCACAGGGGGAATTGACGTTGTTACAGCTTCCTTATTAAGTTAAGAGGCAAGCCCATGCTAATAAAATAATATAAGTTCAGATCCATGGTAAAAAGAAATGCACTTGCTTTTTTGAGTATGTCGCTTCATGGTTTGTTGCACTTATTCTAAGTCACATTTGTAAATGTAGTGTACAGGGACGTGCACAGACATTTTGGGGGGCAGGAGCTCAAGTGAGAAAAAGGGCACTTTCCATAATCATAGATAAAAAAAGAATTAAAACAAAAAGTTAAATATAGTTGCACATCTCTGACTTACTGACCAATTTATTTGAATACCCTCACATTCTCGCAATTGTTTAATACTCAACAGAATTCTACAAAATAATCAGTTAACACAGAGACAATGGTCTTATTTAGTCATTTTGTCATTATGGTCTATTTTGCTTCCATGTTTTCTTCCACTCTAATGGAAAGAAAAACTTCAAAAAAACACATATAAATGGTGTTCGTTTTACGACCCTGTCTGAATTCATCTATAGATATAAATCTAATCTGCATATTTTTAACAACATTTCAGGGGGAAATACTGACTTGACGTAAGTAACTATCTGGGGAAGGGGGTCCGGTTATGACACGCAGCTGAGAGGTCGGGCGGGACGAGGCTCCGACGAAATTAATATATTTCTACCATATTTAGTATCCAAATCGAGCTACTTGTGACCGAAAACATTTGCCAATATAGGCTTTATTTCGGATAATGTCGAAAAATCGAGGGAGAAGACAGAAAGACGATAAAAAGACAGAAATTGGAACTCTACACGAGGACATCACGGACGAACAGACACCTAGCGATAGCACGATGCTAGCCCAGGTGGACTATAGCCAGGATGAGAACCAGATCTTAGCAGCCATACAATCCATGAGAAATGACTTTTCTGGACAACTACATGAAGTGGTTTCTTCCAACCGAGAGATAAAAGAAGCTATCGGGGCATTTTCTGAAAGGCTCACAGAGGCAGAAACCCGCATTAGCACAGCGGAGGACCAGATCGCTTCGCTAGCAACCCAAGCTAATGCTACGCAGAGAACAGTCCAGAAGCTCATCTCACAGATGGAAGAGCTGGAAAACAGACAACGCCGCACCAATCTGAGGTTGGTTGGACTACCCGAAGGATCGGAGAGTGGAGATGCCCGTACATTCCTAATGATATGGCTTCCCAGGGTGCTTGACATTGAAACGGGACAGCCATTGAATATAGAGCAAGCCTACAGACTGGGGAAAACGCCGCAACAGACCCGGGAGCAGGATGGGTCGGATAAAACCCGACCACGGATTCTTCTGGTGAAATTCCTCACATATCGAGACAGAGATCGAGTAATGAAAGCAGCACGTCTGAAAGGAGACATCACAGTTGAGGATAGCCGTGTCATGTTTTTTCCTGATTTTTCCACTGAAGTCCAGAAACAACGGAAACTTTTTGATGGTGTGAAACAAAGTCTGCGCCAAATGCGCAAGGAATATGGATTTATGTTCCCGGCAAAACTGCGAATTCTACACGACAAAAGATGGCACTTCTTCACTTCCCCATCCCAGGCTGAAGAATTCATCCTAAAGATGAAGAAGGTGAATACCAATCCAGACGTGTAGAAAGAGTCGCCAGCTGAAACGCGCCAAGAAGGGCTTTCAGATGACTTTGACTGAAAGAAATCGACATTGATCTGTTCTGGTAAGCTTTAAAATGGACTGATTGATGACGAGCTTGGAAATTGGAGTATAGAGACATTATCTGTCCTCTCGGGCTAATAATCAAAGACTGATACAAGGTCACAAATGAACATTGTATTTACCATTCGTAATATAAATATGCATGTAGTCGGAACGAGCTCCGACCTTTTTCTTTTCTTTTCTCTTCTTTTTAGTGTTATAACAACTACTGGTTGCTTGCTTGCTGCTCCTCAAGAGGATCAGAGTTTAGTCAAATCGGAACCGGTACTTGGGAGGGAGGGGAGATGTGCTTGGTTAGCTGCACAGGGTTTAGACTAGGTCTACTTGTTGTTGCCTCCTTTAGGAGAGGCCCCTGTTATTTCCTGTTGTATTTGTTTGTTCTAAAGGCACACTTTTTCTTTTTATTTCATTATAAGGCATGGTTAATAAGGTGGTTACACAAGCTTAGTTTACTGTTTACATCATGAGTGGTCATACTAAAATAAATATGATTTCATGGAACGTTAGAGGTCTTAGGAAGCTAGTGAAATTAAAACAAGTAATGTCTAGGTTGAAGCAGCTCAAAACGCAGATAGCTTTTATTCAAGAAACTCATTTACTTTCCAGTGAATATATTCCATTACAAAGGAGATGGCAAGGTCAAGTCATATCTGCCTCATTTTCCTCTCAAGCCAGAGGGGTGGCAATACTGATACACTCATCTGTACCATTAAGGGTTTATAATTTCATACAAGACACTGCAGGCAGATTTGTTATCGTCCAGGGCTCTTTACTAAATCAAGACATTAATCTAGTATGTCTATATGGGCCTAACAACGATGATGCACAGTTTTATAATAACTTGTTTCTGACTTTATCAACATTACATGGCCACATATGTATGGCAGGGGACTTCAATTGTACTCTAAATCCGAAACTGGATAAGTCATCAGGTATGGACACCTCACATATGCAGAGTAGGAAAACAATACAACACTTTATGAGTGAGTTAAATCTTTGTGATATATGGAGAAATAGAAATCCTTCCAGACGGGAATATTCATGTCATTCTACTACACATAACTCTTACTCCCGCATAGACTACTTCCTCATTTCTAAGCCTATGATAGACAATGTTAATGACTCAGTGTATAAAAGCATTGTCATTTCTGATCATGCATTACTACTAGTCAATTACACTGTAAAAGCAGCTACCAGGGGTCTAACAATGTGGCGATTAAGCCCACGATGGTTACATGACAAACAGTTCTTAACCTTTGTCGGGGACAATACTGATATTTACTTTAAAGTGAACACTACTCAAACATCAGCATCTACGAGGTGGGAGGCATTCAAGGCCTATATACGCGGGCAAATGATCAGCTATACAAGCAGTATCTCTAATAAACAGAACCTTAAGCTGTTGGAGCTAGAAAAAGATATTAAAGAACTAGAGATAGAAATTAACCTTAATGATACAACAGAAACTAGACAGAGACTGGCTATTCTAAGAGCACAGTATAATGAGCTGTCCTCAAATAAAGCATTAAATAGCATAATGAAACTGAAACAGACATTCTACGACCAAGGAGAGAAGGCAGGGAAACTACTAGCCTGGCGTTTAAAATCAATGCAGAATGAAAGGTCAATTTTAGAAATAAAGTCAGAGGAAGGGACAACAATTACTAATCCACAAGAAATTAATAGTTCTTTCCAAAAATTCTACTCTAAATTGTATATGTCAGAATGTCCAGCCTCAGCTCATAATCTTCACAGCTTCCTAGATCAGATAGAAATACCAGTCCTGACAGAGGACGCAAAAGAGGTGCTTGACTCCCCAATCGTAGCATCTGAATTGTCAGAGGCCATAGACAGTATGAAAGGAGGGAAAGCCCCAGGACCGGACGGTATTCCTATTGAAATCTACAAAAACTTCAAAGACATGCTGTTGGTTCCGTTATTGAACATGTGCGAAGAATCGCTTGAGAAGGGGGAGCTGCCGCCATCATTACGGAACGCACTTATAACATTAATATTAAAACCAGGGAAACCCCCTACAAAGTGTGAATCCTATCGCCCCATTTCTCTGATTAATAATGATGTGAAAATAATAGCCAAAGTCCTTGCCAGAAGGTTAGAGAAACACTTGCCATATATTATTGCACAAGATCAAAATGGCTTCATTAAAGAAAGACAAGGCTCTCACAATATTCGTAGGTTAATGAATATTATACATGCCAAACAAGAAACATCTGATATGGCTGTGATAGGACTTGATGCGGAGAAAGCCTTTGATAGGGTCGAGCACGAATACCTATTTGAGGTGCTGCAGCGCTTTGGAATTGGCAGATATATTCTCAAGTGGATTAAAATCTTATACCATGACTCAACAGCTTCAGTAATGACCAACTATATGGTATCCAAACAGTTCTCTCTGTCCAGAGGTACAAGACAGGGATGTCCTTTGTCTCCCCATCTTTTTGTTATGGCCATCGAACCTTTAGCGATTGCAATTAGAAGCAACACTCAAATAACTGGTATCAAAATTAATAATATTGAGAATAAAATAGGATTATTTGCAGACGATATAGTTATTTTTTTGACAGACTTGAAACAATCTATACCTATATTACTAACTTTAATAGGAACATATGGCAGCTTCTCAGGCTACAAGGTTAATGCATCTAAATCTACAATTCTCTTTCTGAAAAAATCTGAGAGACTGAATCCGCCACTAAGTACTCCTTTTAGGAATATTACGGACAGCTTTACATACCTTGGAGTTAAAATCACACCTACAATAGAATCCGTTATACCAACAAACTATAACCCAGTGATTGAGTCAGTAGAGGAATCTATTAACAGATGGAAATCTTTGCCACTCTCAATGATAGGACGTATTAATGTTTTGAAGATGAATATTCTTCCTAAGTTCCTGTACCTTTTCCAATCCATCCCACTCGCTCCGCCTGATAATTTCTTTAACAAAATGAAAAAACTTTTTTGTAATTTTATTTGGAACAATAGACGCCCAAGGCTGCGTATGACTCTGTTGTACTTACCGTATGAAAGAGGTGGGTTAAAACTCCCTTTCCTCCAAGGATACTATTGGGCTGCCCAACTAAGAGCAGCCTCATATTGGTTTGACCATCAGTCACCACTGCACTGGATAAAGATGGAGGAAACAACAACTTCTAAAGGTCCCTTATACCTCTACATTTATTCTGCAAATTTAGCCACTTTGAAAAGGCACACCGCAAACCCCTTTGTTAGAAATACACTGATAGTATGGCACGAAGTGTTAAATTATCTTGGGGAAAATGCTCCACTATCCCAATTCTCACCTATTTGGGGGAACAGAAATTTCACGCCAGGTACTAATGACCTTGGTTTCAAGTTATGGGCAGACAGAGGGATCAGGAAGATTTCAGATCTGTATGAGAATGATACTCTTTTAAGTTTTATGGAGATCAAGCAAAGATTTGGCATTGAGCCTAAACACTTTTTCAAGTATCTTCAGATAAGAAGCTTCATAACAAAGACACAGAACTCTGTAAATCTTCCCTCACAAAACTCTTTGGAAAGGACAGTCCTGAACCAACATGGAGCAGCTGGATTAATTTCAAAATTTTACCAGATTATCATAGATGCAACAAAAGAATCTTCAGAGGATAAAAGATTGGCATGGTGTTCAGACCTTAATGAAGATATAACTGTAGAAGAATGGCAGGATATATGCTTCCAATGCCAGGTGCAAACAATAAATACAAGGTTTAAACTCCTCCAGTACAAATGGTTGATGAGAACATACTTTACTCCAGAATTATTGCATCGCATTTACCCCAGTACGCCAGATACTTGTGTCAAGTGTGGTATTCATAAAGGTAGTTTGTTTCATTGCCTCTGGGAATGCACCCTCATTCAAGATTTTTGGAAAGAGGTTATCACAATTGTATCCATCTTTATTAAGGAACAACTTCCACTCTGTCCCAAACTTTGTATTCTTGGTCGTTTCCCAACAAGCTGTACGCTTAGCAATAGCTGTAAGAAGATGGTCATATTCTGTCTTCTTGAAGCTAAACATAAAATTGCACTATCATGGAAGTCTGTTCATAGACCAAGCAAACGAATTTGGATTGAGGGGCTACTGCAATGCCTTGCATTGGAAAAGCTTACATATGCCATTAAAGGGAAATATAACACATTTGTAAAGATTTGGGGCTCATTTATGCAGTTTCTTGAGGGGGATGATTTCGTGACAGCTTGGTAGTCTGTTGTTCTTGCTTTATTTAGTTTTGTTGCTTTTTGTTTTGTTAACAAATCACAATATGTATTGAGGAAATACTTGTATGTGGGATACAACTGATGTCCACATGAACATGTGGATGCTTGTAAAATGTTTTTCATTCTTTACGTTTCGTAGGAAAACACAATGTAACAGTTAGTTATCAAACCAGCACTATACCACTAATATCTGCATTTTTTTTCAAGTGCCTTATATGCCTATTGTTGTGCCTATTGATGTGTTTTGTTTTGTATTTTTGTACTGTAACTGAAAAAAGACAATAAAAACATTTGTCAAAAAAAACTATCTGGGGAAGTTGTGAGGTGCTATGTTTTTTTTTCTTTTGATCCTTTTCACCTGCAATGCCTTAACTGCATGCACATTTGCGCATTTTAATTAGGTCTAGTTAACGCCTAATTTGCATATCAATGTGGCGATTGTGATGACGTTATTAGATATACACAGTTTACTGCATTCACCTGTAGTGTCTCCCCTTAGTACATTAGCCTGTATGTCCATGATACGTTGCCTTAGCTAAACCTTGAGCTAACTTATCCATTAGCTGCCTACCTTAGTTAGCCTAACAATATTTGTTTTTGTCTTCTGGCTAATTAGCTGTAAACTCGAGGCACTGGCAGCTTAGTCATTTGTTCATCACCACTCACCTTCAAACAAGCCAAGAAAAGCCGGCATAACATGGGACTGAAAGGTGGGAGGTGCTGCTACCTGTCTGTCTGAAGTGACGGCCGATGACTGTCCGCACCGCTGTGGGCAAGACGTGGAGGGAGGGAGGGAGGGAGGGTAGAGAGCATCGGAACTTCGCATAATCTGATCTCCCGACCTGATATTTTTATTTTGTATTCAATCAATATATTTTTGGAAAGGGAAAATGTGCGCAAACAGCAGTAGATATTCATTTATTGAAAGAAAAAAAAGCACCCCATAAAAAGAGCACTTTCTCTGGAGGAAGAAAAAGGGCAGGGGCTCAAGCCCACTTTGATGTCTATGTGTGCATGTACCTGGTAGTGTAATGTACAAGTAAAAGTCCTGGAATTTAAAACCTTACTTAAGTAAAAGTATGAGCCAATTTAAAGGTGGGGTAGGTAATTTTAGGAGAAACCAGCTCGAGTGCGCTAGAATTTGAAAATAAACAGCCGGAAAAAATCTTCCACTTCCTTACAGAGCCCCTCCTCCAACACACACGAATGCGCACATGACCAATGAGGGCACGAGATAAGTTTGTGCACAGATGGAAGGCTGACAGGCAGGTAGGCCATCCAGTTATTTTAGCCGGGCCGGCTCAGATGATTGGTCGTGCTTTTTACAGCGCCACGGCTTCCATTGACATTTTTTGGGGGGATTTTTTGTCAAAGCACTTCAGATATTCATTGCTATCGGGATGTTAAGAGCATTCCATGGAATAAAACAAAAAGTGTATCTCGAGCCGGTTTCTCAAACTGACCTACCCCATCTTTAACGTTGCACCATAACTTATTGGTTGATTTGTACTTTCTATTCATAATCTAAATCTGCAAAGTGACTATCTACCGCTTCAAATACATGTAAATACCTCCAACATATAGCCTGTAGTGGTAAAGAAGGATAAAGTAGCATAAAATGGCAAGACTACAAGTACCTCAAAAGGATACATAGGTACAGTAATCAAGTAAATTAATTCTGTGAAACTGTAAAACAAAGGATGCTATGTGCCGCATACACACAGATGCCAGTGTCAATGTTTATTTTGTTCAGTGACTCATATGGGTTAGAGTTAGGGTTAAAACCCAGCTTGTGGCTTTGTACGATGTAATTTGATTTAACAGTCCTCTGCCTTGCGAGGAGTAAACAGAAGAAGAACAAGGAAAATGTAATCGGGCAACAATAGCTACCTTGGATGAACACACATGAAAAGAGTGTCCCCCACAAAATGAACAAATGTGGTGCATTGTTAGACTGACAAGTTAATTATGTAAAGAGTTTCAAATGAGTGTTTTTCAGGATAAATGGAGACTAGATGAAGAAAAACAAGGTTCTCTGCGGATGTTTGGCCATCTACACTCTGGCAGTTTACAACAATGTCAGTCTGTGCCTCCACCCATCTGGAGTCTGTGTGGGTTTAACAAACCAGCGGAGGGTGAAGAGTTTGTTCTCTCTGCTGTGAGCGGGGCCTCAGCCGTGGAGACTGAAGGCTTGTTAAAACAGCACTGAGGAGCTTCATGGTTTCTTTTCATGGATAGAAAGACGGATCCAGAGTTAGTAGACTGAGCAGGGAGTGAATGAGTTGTTTACGTGCTTCTCTTTCTGGTTGTAAAGCTCCACTGATCAGCTGAGTCGAACAAGCCATGATTACGAAGATATATAATCTGGCATTTCATGATGTAAAACCACTGCATTTTCCTCGCTACAGAGAAGGAAAAATACACAAACGTACAGACTGACAGCCCAGAAATATTTTGTGTACGAACATTTGTTTATCTAGATATTGACATCACAGGCAGTGGAGCTCAGGATACAGGAGGCTAATATTTGATCAACTATCATGCTTGTTTTAAACACCACAGAGTAGGGCTGATCAATTAATTGTAATCGCGATTACGATTATGGCTTTCAACGATTACGAAAGCAACGTAATCGAAATAAAACGATTATTTTTTAATTATTATTATGACTTTTTTTTTTTTTTTTTTAGGTTTCTTTTTTTTTTAGGTTTTTCAGTTGAATTATACTTAAAGTTCACGGTGATCAACTGTTAAAAACATACTGTTCAACATTTTTTCCGACAATAAATGGATGTTTTCAAAGTCAATGAATAATCACATAATAATCGCAATTACAATTACTGACCCAAATAATCGAGATTATGATTTTTGCCATAATCGAGCAGCCCTACCACAGAGGATTTATTTATGTTTTAACAGAAATGTGCATATTACGGAAGTTCAGAAGTGTGAGGGAAACTTCTGAAGCAATTGGAGAAAGGACTCGGGGAGACACGAGGAGAGCTGGAGCTTTGATGTCAAACACTGACGGTTCATTTGGAGCTTCGGCCGGAGAATTCACAAGACATGTCACGGGTCACGATTTGACCACAGAGTTGAGATGCCACAATTAATTCTGAAGACCCCTCCTGTAGCTCCAGGTTTTAACTAGTTCAGAGTGGAATAATCAACATTCTTCACTAGATAGACTAAACAGCTGAGGACACTGAATCACAGTTGTTGTCGCTTATGGCTCGGGGTCATCTACACCCCGAGAAGGATGTGTTCCAGGTGTCCCACGACAATAACTATCTCTGACCGAGAGTTGCCCGGTCACAAACTGGTAGCATCAACAAAATGCTAGGGCAGCCCCTCCTTAAAGGTGACCTATCATGCAAAATGCACTTTTGTACGTCTTTTCTACATGAATATGTGTCCCCGGTGTTCCAGGGAACTCACCAAGTGTCCGAAAACACAACCCTCTCTATTTTCCTCCATACCCAAATCTCTTAAAAAGGGGCTGCAACGGATCTGATACAGACAGATCCAGATTTGAACACTTCTATGACGTCACAGAAGTGGCACTACGGCTATTGGGCCAACTCCACCAATCAGGAGGAGACAGCCACGGACATTGCCGTTGGAAAGCGCTGGAGACGCTGTAGTACATATGCCAGGCCTGTGGATGGTGCTGTTCTCACTGAATCAGCCCATGATGCAAAGACAGTGTTCAATTGAGCGAAATGAGGAATGGCTAAAATGCATGATCTGTTTGGTATTTTGAAAAATAAAAAGTATAAATATGCCTTATATAGGTATGGCCCTACACTATGTTATTCAAATATAGCATGATAGGTCCACTTTAAGGGAGATAGCGGCTATCCAAGGCTGGGCATCTGCCTCAGAGGGCAAAGGAGGACATGACAAGTTATTGATGCAGTTCGTTAGACAAGTTGTTGTTTCTGAACAAGCGTTGTTTGTTTTAAGTAACATGAGGAATTCAAAACAAAGCTCTCTGACAGTGATCTCATGAGTTATCTGATTAATAAAGGACCTGTGGTTTCATGTTGTTGACTATGAAACCATACTGATATTTGGAGTTGCTGGACATAACCATATATTGTAGTATCAATCAATCTATCAAAATACTTTATTTATCGGAAATTAGGTTTCATGACGGTTATACCAAATTATAGTCAAATAAATACATATATATGTAAACTTAAGGAGGAATGAAAATGTGCAATAAAAATCCTTGCAGCCACGGGGACAAAACAGTAAACTGAGCGTCTGGGGATCAGGAACGAGACGGGGCGTTCCTGCAGTAGCATGCATATGAGACGTTTAGGGAACATCATTGTGAACAATAGGGACCAACCAGTTAGGGAATGTTTTGTCTTCTCTGGAAACTATGCCAATAGCAGTTTGTTTGTGAAAATACTGTTTTTTGGGGCATGTTTCTGCATTTATTCGACAATGTTGAGACACTAGAGACATAAACATTCACACACATCCATCACCACTTCCATGTGTTGACTGCAAGGGCTGGGATTGCACGACAGACCCTCCAATTGGTGCACGACAGCCACGAGCATTTGACTATGAAAGCTCTCCATGCATCCAATGTTTAAGATATTTCAGTCTGAACAAAATAAGTACCATCCTAGCAGATGCTAAGGCAGTTAAAACAGTACGCATTCAGCATTAGTTTGAATCAAATGTCACTGCTGTGTCCTGTGGCTCAGCAGCAGCTCTCCAATGTGTTTTTCTCGCAGTATTATTAAGTTGTTAAGGATGTGGTCAAGATGTGACACTGACAGCTGGGTGTGGTGTGAGATACTCAGCAGTAACACGCAGTAAGACATCGAGTGCCACCTCCACTGGCAGCTGCCTCTGTGGTCTTGAACGTGAACAAAATATAGTCAAATTAAAGGTGGATGAATGCCAACTTAAAGCTGATCCTCTTATAGCTTCCTGGCAAAGACAGACTTGTGGCGTCAACCCATATGGCTGGAAATTAGCAACAAATGGTGCTGGAACAGTCTAATGCTGCGGATGTTATTCCCATACTTTGGAAAATATCCTATTTTGAAATGAAAACAAAGTGTTGCATCCAAGCTGCTGTTTGAAGGGAGGTGTCGTGCATGAACGTACATTTTGCACAAACCACAAATGAGGGGATTTCTTTATTCCCATTTTGTTTTTTTAACATCCACACTGTAGATCTTCCAAAAACAAATTCCTCTTCACTGCTTCCTTCAAATAATCTTTATTAAATTCTTCAGTTTTCTCTCTTACTGCTTCCTTTCTATTGCCCTCACACAAACACAACATTTAACCCGGACTTTCGGAGGTATATTAAGCTCCGGACACAGGCTGGGTGTCCTCTAATTGTTCACATGTTATGCCCATATCACATGGCAAGATTACAGGGTGAACTTTTTTAGAGGCTTCTGCAAAGAAAATATACAAAGAAGAGGAAGTGGGTGTGAGAGGAAAGCGTTTGAAATCTAAGCCTTAACATATTCGAGCTGCTGCTCTGTGTTATTTCAGATTGCTTTGCCCCCCTGTGTTTTGTTGAGTGTGGTATTCAGCCGATTAAAAGGTCCACTATTGTTACTCTTTCATTACAAATGGGATATTATTACAATAATTACTAAAGCCATGCGGTAAAGCCAAGTGGTGTTGGAAAGGCTTTCTCTAAATAGGAAACGAAAAGAGGGTTTTATTTCAATATTCCAATAAATGTCACTTATTAGACGCTTTTATCCAAAGTGACTTACATACTCAATACTGTGGGCAATCCCCACTAACGCACTAGTCCACTGCGCCACAGCCTCTAGTATTACAAGTTTGTTCTTAAGAGTGCTTATTTGATTATGTTTGATTCAGTCGGACACAGTATATAAAACATAAACGCACTTATTCGAAAACCTTTAAAGAAGATAGAAAATCAGAAACACAGATTGAATCTAATATTGGCTCTGGATATAATATAAAAAAACAAGGTGTTATACGTACAATTCAAACATGACTCCGCTCGCTTCACTGGCTTCCAGTAACTGCTAGAATCCACTTCAAGACACTGGTACTTGCGTACCATGCTGTGAATGGATCTGGCCCTTCCTACATCCAGGACATGGTTAAACCGTACACCCCAGCACGTGCACTCCGCTCTGCATCAGCCAAACAGCTTGCTGTACCCGCACTGCGAGGGGGACCCAAGTTCCCGTCAGCAAAAACACGTGGGTTTGATATCCTGGCTCCAAAATGGTGGAATGAGCTCCCCATTGACATCAGGACAGCAGAAAGATTACACATCTTCTTCAGACTGAAAACTCATCTCTTTCGACTCCACTTCGAGCGATTGAATTACTAACAAAGAACTTATATACTAACAAAGGACTGGCTTATCTAAAGCCAGTTGAGTAGCACTTGAAATGTTTTAAGCCCCTGTCACACTGTCCCGAAATCTACCCCCGATGGACACACGAATATGGAATTGTGAATTTCGCACGAAGATGGCCCCGAGCCACACACGAAGGCAACATTTACATTTACATTTAAGACACACAACTGCAACGAAAGTACCACAAACAATTATGTTAAAGTATTATGATACTGTACTGATATTTTCAGACTTTGTTCTTTACTTTCTCCGTCTTTATATGTAGAAGATATTACGTTTTTTCCGTGATGTTGTTTCCATAGCAACAACAACTTCCTGTCAACTCGCCTTCAAAATAATATATTATATCCTTTTCAGTTTCACAGAACACAAATTGGGTTATTTACATAATATTTTTACATGATTTTGTTGTGCAATAAAACAACCCGATGGACACACGATAAAGGAAATGTTCAAATTCGGCTCTGATCGTAACAACATCGGGACATTCGTGAGGGCATCTTAAGCCATCTTTGACATGCCAAAGATTTTGCCACCGCTCCCGAAGTTGCTGGCGGAGCCTGAGAAACTCCACCGGCGGTCATACGATGGCTTAAGATGCCCTCACGAATGGCCCGATGTTGTTACGATCAGAGCCGAATTTGAACATTTCCTTAACCGTGTGTCCATCGGGTGTCCATTTCGGGACAGTGTGACAGGGGCTTTAGCTCTATGAAACCTGATGTACTTATATCATTCTGTTTTCTTCAAGTTTGTATCTTCTTGGTCGAATGCACTTATTGTAAGTGGCGTTGGATAAAAGCGTCAGCTAAATGTAATTGAATGACTCAATAACATTTGCAAGCAGAAGTCTAATGAGTTTGTGAGGAGCCTGTTGTGATTGGTCTTTGGGATTGTAGCCTCTGCAGACCATTGACATGCAGAAAAACACACTACAGGAAAGGGTGAAGAATGTGTTTCTGCTCCTCTAAAGTCAGAATGTGTTTCTCTGTTTTGTCTTCAGGCGACAGAGGAGAGAGAGGGTTCAGGGGGGAGAAGGGCGATCGAGGAGACCGAGGAGATAAAACCGGTAAGAGCTTAAATATATGTTCAACAGCTTTTTATTGCCTGTAAAACAGCGTATTCGTGTTTTTCTCTTTGGGCGCATTGCTTTTTCTTTTGCTTCAGTTGCTTTACAAGTGTTTTGCTTCAAGCACGTAGGATGACGGCACACAAATAGACCAGAACTGAGTCAGGTAATCCTGTCTTAAAACAGTACATTGAACATGGCCTGCTTGAGGATTCAGAACTGAAATGTTTTATAGACTTCCTTAGGGAAACCAAGTTGGAAAAAATGATGTTACATTCAAAATGGACCGCTAATTAGTCTGGTGGTAAGTTCACGATCCAATTTCTCTACACCCACCATACCTTTTTTACATTAAAACATTTAATATGAACAACAGTAAAAAGGTTTATGATTTCACGCTGGCGTTGATAAACTCCTCTGAATTATGGGTAACAAATGTACAACCATTTTGAGGTTTTTTGCTCCACTTTTCAGTCTGTTAACGACCTCCGGTGGTCATTACATGAACATTTAATAATTGCACTTTACTTCATGAAACCACCATAGTGGGTCTTGGTTATTGTTTTGATTAAGAGATAACTAGAAGTAGAAAATTGCATATTGTATGGTTAAAAGATATGTTTTATTTGACTGAAAATACAAAAACAAAACAATAAAACCAAATAAAACGGTCAATTATAATGAAAATAATCTCCTGTTGACGGCACACGGTCATAGTAGAGGAACAGGGCTGTAATAAAAACAGATACATCAGTGCATATTAGCCGAAGAGTGATATAAGACAAAACAATTATGAGCTGATTACTCAAACATCTACTACACCTGGGCCGCTTCTCAATCTCGAGGAAACTGGCTTCCAAGCCAATATTTCAAGGATGCTACGTCATCGCGTGCCGCCGAAGGACTGTTCCAATCTCCAGCATACTTGGAATTCCACCGAGGCCGCGTCCTTGGTTTGGGGGTAATTTCAAGGCTGCACATGGGTAGACTTTGCGTCCTTAAAATCCCCACAATGCTTTGCGCACGGACCAATTTCCCCAAATCTGTGGCAGAACACTTGCTAGCCTGTTCCACTCTTCGTTTTCTGAATGCCAGGAAGGATTCTTGCCTAGCTTCTGAAGGAAGTGACTCGGAAGACATGTGCTACCAAGCAAGCATCCTCGCGATTGAGAAACGGCCCTGATATGTTTTCCAAAGAGCTCTTTAAAGGAAGTTGAAATTATCGGTATCTGCTTTCCTTTTGCGTAATCTCGCGGTTTCCGACACATTATGAAGAACCCCATGGCATCAAAAGAACTTGAAAACCATTATTTGTATAAATATGTCTTGTGGTGGAAACTGAACCCTCGTACAAAACCACCAAGAACTGGGTTCAGGTAGAAAAAAAAAAAAACTCAAAACCGCAATTATAATTTTGTTGCCACAGCTGTTTGCAATTTGCTGGTTCTCCAAGTGATGAGCGATGGAGTAAAGTTCACATCAAGTAGACTTTGAACCCTCGACCATCCTGATGGTGTTCCTGCCTGTTGAAGAACCGTCGAGGATCGGTTCTCTCCTCACTTGCTTTACGAGAGACCTTTGAGGTTTCAGAGAAAGAAAAACCTGGACCACACGCTGCCGGCTGCCAGGAATATCTCATCTCCGCAGCGTCGTGCACTTTTCTTGTCACAACCCTCGTGTGGCTGATTTCTCTTTTGATGCATGGCTCGGATCGTGTTACGCTTCAAAGCATTCGATGCATACCTAAATAATCACTTAGCGGAACGAGTGACCTGAAGACCGCGGAGGCTTTGTGTTGTGGGTAAAAACAATCTGTGCACACATGTTGACACGAGGTGAACCTGTCATACGGGAAGTTATGTAACTGAAGGGATCAACTTCTTAAGCTCTTCTGGACGCTTTGACAGCACCAAAAACGGTATTTCAGTGTAAAAAAAAAAGAGCGCAAATGGACCACAGATTGAAGTGATTTATGAGATTGATAGAAGAAGAGGGAATAGTTTTCTTCTACCTGGATTGATGTTCTTTTAAATGATAATGAAGTCTCTTAAGTCACCAAAATAGCCTAAAATAATCACAGCTTGAACCCTGTACAACACCTCATCTCTGGCCAGCAGAAATATCAAAGCTTCATTTTACTTTACTCTGAAAACCCACCATTTGTACATATTGAATCACATATTTCACACTGTACCTCATTGCATTTACATTTTGATTCAAAACTTCACTACTTAGCACACACCATGTTTATAGTTTATTTAATAGTAGTAGTTAAGGCTATCATAGTGCATTCTGCTTTATTCTGTAAATGTTATATTGTGCATGTTTTTATTGTGTACTCTATAGATTGATATCTTTCTATTAATATCAAGATGTGTGTATATATGTTTGGCAGATGGCCTAAAAGTTTGTCTCCATATATCTTTAAATGCAGTACCAGTATACTATGTGTCTGTATAGTCATATATGTTCCCTTTAAAACATGATTGAATGCTGTTTTGTTATAACACCCAGCACCAGGTTGAAGATAGTCAACATGCTACATACTGTGCCTTAAGTGAGAGCAAAATAACATCCTTTAGACATTATTAATGTTGTGACCCCTGATTTGGACAGATGTTTGAGAATATCGTAAACTCTACTGGACCGCGTAGATTTTAAGGCTGAAGACATGAAATGTGTCTATCATTAGCCAAGGCTAAAGTCCAGCAATTTGCCAATTACAATTCCCCAAAGACATTTTCCCTAGCGTCTCTTGGAACTAAACGCCCAATTTTTCATTTTTTAGGCCATTTTGTGTAATTTTCACTTGACAGTTGACATATTGCAAGAGAGATTGGAAGTGATACACACACACACACACACACACACACACACACACACACACACACACACACACACACACACAGACACACACGAACATACACACACACATACACACACACACACACACACACACACACACACACACACACACACACACACACACACACACACTTTGTAACCCTCCTATTGTCTTAGTTTTCCCCCGTGTGTGTGTGTGTGTGTGTGTGTGTGTGTGTGTGTGTGTGTGTGTGTGTGTGTGTGTGTGTGTGTGTGTGTGTGTGTGTGTGTGTGTGTGTGTGTGTGTGTGTGTGTGTGTGTGTGTGTGTGTGTGTGTGTGTGTGTGTGTGTGTGTGTGTGTGTGTGTGTGTGTGTGTGTGTGTGTGTGTGTGTGTGTGTGTGTGTGTGTGTGTGTGTGTGTGTGTGTGTGTGTGTGTGTGTGTGTGTGTGTGTTATCTGATCCGGATGGTTACTAATTCCTTTTCTTTATGGCGGTCATTTTTGACCACCATTTCTGTTACAAAGTTGACTACATCATCCAAAATTCAATGAAAGTGGTGATCAGCAATTTAATATGTTCAAATGTCTACTGTGAAGGATATCATAAAGCCTTAAAGCAATCGAATGTAAAACAAAAAGTTATGATTCATGAAAGTAGTAAATCGGTCAGATTTGACCCGAAGACAACAGGAGGGGTGATCCAGTTTGTTGTGGGTCTGACGTTTGACAGGTTGTTTTTACAGTCAACCTTTGCAGCTAGGGATACTAATATATAAATGTTTTCAGCTTTGACTCATGAAAAACATCTTGTTATTATGTTTATGTAAAGTTCAGCTCAACGCTCTACTTTGTGCTGCTTCCCAACGTAAATACAGAGTAACAGAATCAATATACATTTACTTTGTAGTCTTCAGCTCTCACGTGTGTTGAAAAACTCCAGACATGCTCTGTTTTCAATACTTATGTTCCTTTCTGATTTGCTGGATTCAATTATCCTTTAGCTGGAACAGAACAACTCAGGTCTCCCACAGTGTAGTTTAATCACATTTTATTCATTTCTAATTTGACGCAAACACAGTTAAACAAAGACACATGCAGAAATACTCGTGCTGAGAACAGTATAAAACATTGAGGTGAGTCTGTCTTTTCTCTTTTCATTTTATTCTGCTGAGTCAGATACAGTTTGATCCTTTTTATGATTTTATTCACTTTTCTTTAGCGGTATTGTTTTGAAGATGTTATTGGATTGAGCACGGCTGTTTCCCCCTGCTTTCAGTATTCGTGCTTAGCTAAACTGTATTTACCAAACAGATATTTCAGTGGTATCAATCTTTGTTCTCAGCAAGGAAGGGAAGAAGAATGGTCTGCAAAGGATTTTAGCCTTTGCAGACCATTTACATGCACACAAACCTATAGAACACACTACAGAAAGGGTAACCCCATTTCAATCAGGAGAGACGGTTTTAATGTAAGAATACATATTTATTGCTGAGATACACAAATTAATGTAATGGTGATTTTGGCGATTAGGCCCCTTTGTGCAGGAAGCATCATTCCGGAGGGGAGAACCGATCCGATGAAACCCCCCGGGGTCTAGACCCTGGTGGTGGTGAATAGATGGTTGGATCAGTCTGAAGGGGAGTGGCTTAGCTTGACCCTGGTGGTGGTGAATAGATGGTTGGGTCGGTCTGAAGGGGAGTGGCTTAGCTTGACCCTGGTGGTGGTGAATGGATAGTTGGGGTCGGTCTGAAGGGGAGGGGCTTAGCTTGACCCTGGTGGTGGTGAATGGATAGTTGGGGTCGGTCTGAAGGGGAGGGGCTTAGCTTGACCCTGGTGGTGGTGAATGGATAGTTGGGGTCGGTCTGAAGGGGAGGGGCTTAGCTTGACCCTGGTGGTGGTGAATGGATAGTTTGGATCGGTCTGAAGGGGAGTGGCTTAGCTTGACCCTGGTGGTGGTGAATAGATAGTTGGGGTCGGTCTGAAGGGGAGGGGCTTAGCTTGACCCTGGTGGTGGTGAATGGATAGTTGGGGTCGGTCTGAAGGGGAGGGGCTTAGCTTGACCCTGGTGGTGGAGAATGGATAGTTGGGGTCGGTCTGAAGGGGAGGGGCTTAGCTTGACCCTGGTGGTGGAGAATGGATAGTTGGGGTCGGTCTGAAGGGGAGGAGCTTAGCTTGACCCTGGTGGTGGAGAATGGATAGTTGGGGTCGGTCTGAAGGGGAGGGGCTTAGCTTGACCCTGGTGGTGGAGAATGGATAGTTGGGGTCGGTCTGAAGGGGAGGGGCTTAGCTTGACCCTGGTGGTGGAGAATGGATAGTTGGGGTCGGTCCTAAGGGGAGGGGCTTAGCTTGACCCTGGTGGTGGCGAATGGATGGTTGGGTTCGGTCTGAAGGGGGTGGGCTTAGCTTGACCCTGGATTCAGAGGGACAGGAGGTGAAAAGGGGTTGAGGAGGGTTGCGTAGAGTCACCTGAAATGACAGCTGTCAGAGGGGGGGGAGCAGAATTAAAAGGTTAGGCAGAGCGCTATGATAGGCTCTTGGGAATAGAGCGAAGTGATTGGTTAAGCTTGAGAGTGACGCCCCCGATCACTTATTGAGAGGAGAGAGAGTAGTTACATGGGAATAGTGAATGATGAGTAAAGACGGCCTTTCTGGTTGAACTTACGCTGAGCTTCATAAGATTATAATTAAAAGCGTAATCGTCAAATACACAATAGCTCAGCGTAGTTAAATCCTCCAACAATGCAACATACAATACATCTAAGACATAAAAACAAGCTGATATAGTGCAAGAAGAAAAATAGATAAAATAATGCAAGTCACAAAAGCAAATGCAGATATGAGTGAACAATATACATGTAAAATAGAAGAACACGTCATTAAAAGAATCTTAAATCAAATACATGTATAGCGGAATAAAATAGTAAAAAAAATACTGCAGTTTAATCCATATAGAGAAAGAAAATTGGATTGAACATTTCACAAGTATCACAGCGTAAGACCTACAAGAAAACAGACTCACAACACTTTTCAATTTGCTATTTATAAAAAAAATTAATTTGGCAAACTTAGGACATTTCCATAATTATTGAACTATTGCATCAAAATGTAAAAAAAAGACCACATGAAAGTCACACAAACAGACTTCAAACTGAGCTCGCATTGTACGCCAAATGATGGATGTGCATGGCCAAGAAATTCAAATTAGAAGCAAACAAATTGCACTAAACAGAAAGAAGAAAACATCAAATTAAATGTAATAAAAGAGACACAACGAGGACACAATGTGAAGGACAAAAGCATCTGAGATTGGAGGAGGACATTTTCTGAACACATGGAGCTCGTTACATTTTGTCCAGCAGCCAAAGTGTCCAATCCAGAGCGTTCCTGCCAGATACACATTAGAAACACGGGACGCTCCGTGTTCTGGCTGTCTTCAGGTATCCACAGTCTGTAACCCCCCCCCTAACATACCCCAACCCCCCCCCCCCCCTCACATCCCCAGACTAAAACCTCCTGGACGACCACCAACAATTATTGGATCTCGCTCGTCCGGTTCCCCCTGGACGATAACAGTCATCATTATATCCGAAGCACAGGAAGGCTTGCTATGAAATGTCAAGTGCGGTCCAAGTTATTGAGTTTATGGTGAAATGCTCTGGTGTTCCAAGGTGAACATGAGCTTTAAATATATATATACATATATACGGATAAGTAAGACAGGATCTTTCAGCGTCTGCATTATGTCTCACAGAAGAATTTGGTTTGGTTGTCAACTTTTCGAACTCATGCATTGTTTTGCACAAGCTGGAAAAAGTCAGGATTATGACATATTATTCAATCTGGTGTTATTTACGTTACATCACACATATAGGCCCAAAAAACACACATGCACAACCAGGACCTTTTGTCTGATAGGGAATAGAACCGATGACCCTCAGCTAGGTCACTACAGACTGTCAGGGAATCATTTCCATAGATGTCCTCCTTTGCCCTGATGACCAACCTTGAGCAGCCGCTATCTCCCTTAAGGAGGGGCTGCCCTAGCAAGTTGTTGTTGCTACCAGTTTTCGACCGGGCAACTGTCGGTCAGAGATGGTAATCGTTGTGGGACACCTGGAACACATCCTTCTCGGGGTGTAGATGACCCCGAGCCATAAGCGACAACAACTGTGATTCGGTGTCCCCAGCTGCTTAGTCTATCTAGTGAAGAATGTTGATTACCCTCAAAGCAAACTAGTTAAAAGGTCCTACGAGAGAAAGGTGCTTCAGAATTGATTGTGGCATCTCATCCGTGTGGTCCCGTGACATGTATTGTGAATTCTCCGGCCGTAGCTCTAAATAAACCGTCAGTGTTTGACATCAAAGCTCCAGCTCTCCATCGTTTCTCTTTGAGTCCTGTCTCCAATTGCTTCAGAAGTTTCCCCCACACAGACTACCGTACCAAATTATACTTAATAAGTACATCAACTTAAGTTCCAAGTGATTGATTGAATTCAGCCTTTTACTGTTTTTTACCACAGGTTTAACAGCAAAATGTATATTCTTATATTTTTGATAGAAGGTGATGAAAACCAGATAATGTTTTCATCACCTGTTAAGCTTTTGCTCCGGTAAGACACATATTTAGTTAAACGAGGCACATTTACCTGTCTAAGATTATAGTTTGTATTGTATTTAAGGCAAGGCAAGTTTATTTATATAGCACCTTTCAACACAAGGTAATTCATTCATTCATTCATTACATTAAGAGCATTAAGAAACACATTATAAAATGGCATTTAAAAACACTCATTTAAAAGCAAAGAAATGAAAATGAAAAGTCTTATCTTGTAAGGTTCATATAACTGAAACATAATGCCTGTGTCTGCCTGGTGATGAGATCTGCTCCATAATGATTGATTTAATGGACTTGGCTTCACCCTAACTTCAAGTTACATTAAACGAGTCTTGATGGCTACAAAGGCTATGTAGCATTACGCTAACAGGCTAAGGCTATATTGCATGTCAGTCCAGATGGAAAAAACATCTAAAAAGATACTCTTATAAAATGGTGGGAGTGTTACTGCTGTAAATGGTAAGCTGGACAACTATTCCTCATACTTGTGCTCTTGAATTTATCTTAAAACTAATGCTGTCAAAATTATCGCGTTAACGGCGGTAATTAATTTTTTTGAATTAATTACGTTAAAATATTTAACGCATTTAACGCATGTGCAGAATGGCCCGCTCCATACATCCCAGCAGTGGCAGCGCTGGGGTAGGCTACAGCCATACCAAGAAATGGCTTAGCCCCACCATGAAAAATTATGTTAAAGTAAGCAAAATAAAGTCCGCTAACTCGCGCCGAGTAAATTGCACAGACAGCAGTTAGTAAGATTGATTTCAGTAGCCACTTGTCTGGAAATACCGAAGACTAGAAACGGTTTTGAAAACTTTTGTCACGTAGTGATCGTCCTCTCAATAGAACATCTTTGATAATGTCTTCTGGCCAATCAGAATCAAGATAACGGCGTGGTGTTGTTGCAGGAAGTCCTGACGGAGAGTACTTTTGCTGTAGTACATCTCTATATAAATCGATACAACATTACGTGTTGATAGAAATCAACACGTAATGAAATAAGACCCCACCGTTTGATGATTGATAGGTGTGTGGGTTGTCTTTCATTTTGACACACAGAACAATTTTATAATAAACATAGGATATGTACATATGGCTACTTATGTTAAATGGATATATCCGCCTTCTTTCATTTATCTTTCCATTCCCACAACAATATACATAAAGAAATGGGATATTTTGGACATAATTCGAATGGTGATTAATCTGATTAATTAATTTTTAAGTTGTGATTAATCTGATTAAAAATGTTAATCGTTTGACAGCCCTACTTAAAACATTTCAGCTCCAACATATCTTTGTCATGCATCATCCAGGCTTAAACCAGAGTTTCTTGCAAAAATAAATCAAGCTCCCCACCGCCGGGTTGAAATAATTAAGCACATCTCCAATATGTTGCAGTCCAGCTCTTCTCTGCAGAGATATGAATGTCCTGTGAAGTTTGCATGTATGGTTTTCATTATCTCTAAATACTACATGTGGTGCCTCCATCCTCCTCCTCCTCCTCCTCCTCTTCCTCTTCTCCCCAGAGTCTCTCATTTGTACAGTGGGGAGCCTTAGGCACTTCACAGAGACTGAAAGATGAATGGAGTGAGAGAGACATGAAAAAAGTGGTGATTCTTGTCTCCAGGAGTTTCAAACATGTGCTAACTAAGACTACAAAGATGTGAAACATATGGCCATACATGTGATAAGATGGATGATAGGGTTTGTTTGATAACATTGTTAGATAACTTTTCACTTACAGAAACGCCAGTGGAAAGGTAAATGGTGCATTTACTTAAGTACAGTCAATTACCGTTATCTCAAAATTGTAAGTAAATGTATTATCTACCACTTTCTACATCTCAAGGGAAATGTTGTATTTTTTACTCCACTACATTTATTCAACAACTTTAGTGAAAGACTCTATGTCTAATATGTACTAAAACAATAGCTGAACGTTCTCCAAATGCAAAATGAAGGTACAGTTAATTAGCGTTATCTCAAAGGGAAATATTGTGTTTACAACTTTAGATAAAGACTCAGATTAATAATGCTAAATGAAATTCACCTTCTACCAGTCAATATGTAAATATAAAAAAATAGCTGAATTTTCTCTAAATGCAACATTAAGGTGTACAGTACATATTATTTCAACACCAATCATAAATAAGATGCAAAAATGACATTAAACGAAATTGCGAACCATGCATCAAGTACGGAAAATAGTTATTTTCTGCTGCTGTTGGAGCAGATTTCTCTCTGATGTCACAAGAAGGATATGAAAAAACACAGTTTCACATTTCAGTAAAAATAATAGTTTAAATAAGTATTAATGACCGACACCTCTTCATCCTCATGCCAGCACAGTCTTCCAGGTTTTACCCAACTTCATAGGAATTTGAAATCAAGGAGTGTTTTGTATAATAAATAATTGAACATCTGTTTCAGGTAATTGAGTATTCAATTACTCATTCCTTTCTGAAGACCTATATGCTACTTTCAGCACTTGTTGCTCTCCTTACCTTCAGTATTGTCTAGGAAAAGGAGCAACAGGAGGTTCTGAGGTCTGCTTTGGATTTTCTGCTCTTCTGCAGGAACACGATATAAATATGTGCAGCAGATATGATAGTGTAATATTATTGTAGTTATTAAATTATGATGGGCCAGTGAGTGCAAAGTGCTTGACTTTCTAATGAGAGTAACAGAGGACACACTTAAAATGCATGATGGTCTGATGAGACCAATATCCTGTCTACATATTGTGTCTGGCTTCACTCTCCTGCTGTGTGTGTGTGTGTGTGTGTGTGTGTGTGTGTGTGTGTGTGTGTGTGTGTGTGTGTGTGTGTGTGTGTGTGTGTGTGTGTGTGTGTGTGTGTGTGTGTGTGTGTGTGTGTGTGTGTGTGTGTGTGTGTGTGTGTGTGTGTGTGTGTGTGTGTGTGTGTGTGTGTGTGTGTGTGTGTGTGTGTGTGTGTGTGTGTGTGTGTGTGTGTGTGTGTGTGTGTGTGTGTGTGTTTCTGTTTTTCTTTATGCACTCTGAAAGGTATTAAATCAAGTAAATTATACGAGCAGCTGCTGCATAGTTTCAGGGATACGAGATAATGTGGATCCATGAAGCCTCTGCTAATATAAACAAACACACACACACACACACACACACACACACACACACACACACATTTGCACTCTTTATTGTTACTGTAGTGTAGTTACAGTACGTTCTTGTTTACAAGTTCTTTGGTGTGGCACTAAAACCCTGAATCGAGCAAACATGCTCAAACTAAACACTTTT
Organism: Notothenia rossii; assembly: GCF_949606895.1. Lineage (NCBI taxonomy): Eukaryota > Metazoa > Chordata > Actinopteri > Perciformes > Nototheniidae > Notothenia > Notothenia rossii. Next base: position 75,283,980 of record NC_136906.1, on the reverse strand, counting down.
GTATTTTAATAGGTCTTACATTTTATACCCCAATTTATGTACTGAGTTAAAATCAGGCACTATCAAACCTTGTATGACAAACAATATTAGCAATATTAATTCCACCTTTTCTTGTGAATGAGAGTTCTCCATGCTTCAGAGAGAAATCTGACTCTCACCACCTTCCTCTTTACGGTTGCTTTTTTCTATTCAATGGTATTCACATTTCTAAGTACATTTAATTTAATTTAGTCTAACAGTGCCTTCTCATTGCTGTGCTTGTATTATGTGCCTAAACATGATGACAATAAAGATATTCTTATTTTAAAGACTGTAAACACCTAACCTAAGTACCTCCCAGGTTTATAAAAAAAAAAGTTATGTATTGAATGTTGAAATGCAGGAAAAGTGGGAAAAAAAACAGTTGCGTTTCATTTCAGGGACCAGTGACTTAACTGGGGTTTGTCCAATAAGGTCACTGGATAAATGCTACCAGATGCATGAAGTTTTAAAGAAGGAAGTTATGAATTTCAAAATCCTTCAACCGCTACGCTGTCAAATACACAAGATTATTGCCAGACTATCGGTCATTATGTTCAGCAACCACTGAAAAGTGACTTTTAGACAGGACTTCGACCCCAAAAAAACGTGTTCGCTAAAAAGGTTCCCTCTCTCAAAAATAATGATTTTTTTTTTTTGGGCTCGAAGCCTTTTTCTGTGGTTTTTGTAAAAATAAATGTCTTGACTCATGTTGAAAAGAACCTATTCATCTTCTTTTGTTTTCAAATTGGTTTGATTTACAGGCCTTCATTAAACTCATAAACACTCACCATGAAAATCATCTGCTCAGTGTGAGTGTTAAGTCAGGCCAACAAGCGAAGGATAAAAGAGAGTCATGTGTTCTTTCACTGCAGTCGTGTTGGAATAAATAACAAAGACTCGTTTTTTCTGCAAACTAAGGAACGTGATGATGTTATTTTCAAACATTTCATTGCACGTAGACTCCAATAAATGCCTTAAAAACCGTCGGCCAATGCAATAAAAATGTGTATAAATTCCTCCCCATTAACACACACACACAGATCATTATGTTAACGTGAGATGGTGTGTGTTGCAGTGGAGGAGACGCTGGTGCGGCTGGTGAACGGGTCGGGTCTTCATGAAGGTCGCGTGGAGGTTTTCCACGAGCGTCGCTGGGGGACGATCTGTGACGACGTCTGGGACCAGAAGGACGGAGACGTGGTGTGCCGGATGCTGGGATACCGAGGAGCTGCAGAGATCCATAAGACAGGACGCTTCGGACAGGGTATGAGAGGGATCACACACGCGCACGCACACACACACACACACACACACACACACACACACACACACACACACACACACACACACACACACACACACACACACACACACACACACACACACACACACACACACACACACACACACACACACACACACACACACACACACACACACACACACACACACACACACACACACACACAAACACACACGAACACATTTGAACGTGTGATAATGTGCTCAGAATACTTAAAGGTCATGCAAAATCCTCTTCTTCATGTCTCTTCTACATCAACATGTGTCCCCTCTTCTTCATGTCTCTTCTACATCAACATGTGTCTCCTCTCCTTCATGTCTCCTCTACATCAACATGTGTCCCCTCTTCTTCATGTCTCTTCTACATCAACATGTGTCCCCTCTTCTTCATGTCTCTTCTACATCAACATGTGTCTCCTCTCCTTCATGTCTCCTCTACATCAACATGTGTCCCCTCTTCTTCATGTCTCTTCTACATCAACATGTGTCCCCTCTTCTCCATGTCTCTTCTACATCAACATGTGTCCCCTCTTCTTCACGTCTCTTCTACATCAACATGTGTCCCCTCTTCTCCATGTCTCTTCAACATCAACATGTGTCCCCTCTTCTTCATGTCTCGTCTACATCAACATGTGTCCCCTCTTCTTCATGTCTCTTCTACATCAACATGTGTCCCCTCTTCTTCATGTCTCTTCTACATCAACATGTGTCCCCTCTGTGGAAAGAGACTCTGAAAGTTTCAGGAACAAAGATTCTCTCTCTTTTTGATCCATTTCTATAAAAACCTGTCTGAAAGTGAGCTGATCAGATTTTGGCCACTTTATGATGTCATAACAATGTTTTGGCTTGTGTATCCATTAGCCAATCAGCAACCAAGGTAATATATATTACCCCCTCAGGCTGATTTTGGAAAAGGACATTAACCGTTGTTTGGTGTTTTTCCCTTATTTATCTAAAACAAATGACATGATCAATTACTTGTGTTTATGTGTGTAAGACTTGTGTTTCTGCCCCTGCCCTTGCTGCACAAGGTTGCAACACTGTAGATAAATTCAACCACCGACACCTGTCTGCTCTCACATTCTTCTATTCTGCAAATTTGGGGTGGGACACAATAAATAAAGCTTCGCCAGTTTGTTTGTTTTATTGCACAGTCAAGACATAACAATAACGGGCATCACGCCGCTCAAGTAGCTTTTGCGAACATCGCTCAAAACATTTGGAGTTGGGAACTGCTTTCTGTAGAAGCTGCTGCATCCCGTCCTCAGAGTAAATTGCCAGAAGCGCCAACACTTCCTCATCATTCCACCGCTCCGGTGTTGTAGTACGTGTGGTCATAACTGCTTTAAAGTACAAAAAAACTACTCGCTCAGGTGTGGATGTGGTTTTGTAGCGAGGAAAAAAATGGCTGCCTAACAAAAAAAATTCAGAGTCTAACGGGGCGTGGTTTGCAATTCGCCCAGCCAATAGAAATAGAATAGAAATTGGCACTCTTTTATCACCAGGTTCGTACCACCTCTCTAGCAGGGACTGAAAATGACCAAACGAGTTCCCGGCACTGAGTAGTCCCGGCGGTGTGAACGCGACATTATTGGTACTAACGGAACTAAAGAACCAAAGGGAAAGTCCTGCGGTGTGAATGCGGCTATTGAGTTCTTTGTAACCAAATCTCTCTTAGAGGGGCGTGGGGAGGGGCTCCTTATTTTTAATCTAAAGTAACAGACAGAGAATCAGCACTTTTGAAACAGGGCTGAAACAGAGGGGATTATGGGTAATGCTGCAATGATCTGTTTGGAGTTTGGAGCCAAACACTTCAGAGACATGTTCTCTATATATCTGAGAGCTATAATATATTGATGAAAAACAGTATAATAGGGGACAAAAATGAGACACAGCTGAATCAGTTAACAATTTAACGTATACATATCACTTAGGTCAAAATAACCACTTAATAAATCAGAAATTACTGTCAACGGCCATAAGAAAACTATATTTTTGGCATGTATTTAGTTTCCTATCCATGTGAACATCATGTTCACATGGATAGGAAACTAAATACATTTGCTCACATCTTGTGTCCATATCTTTCTGTTTTGGTGGTCATGCCACAACCGTGCATGTGCATGCATACGTGAGTAAGATATTGATTGAGAGGTTGCTTGTTCTTTGCACAGCATGAAAGACAGGCGAAACGAATGGGCTGGGATTTTAGTTTTTTTAAGCAGAGGTCAATCATTTATACGGCCCTTGGAGGATGTTGAAAAAATTGAAATGGCCCTTGAGAGGAAAAAGGTTCCCCACCCCTGGCATAGATGCATTGATCCATGCATGCATTTACATTTTAATACATCAGGGTCTTTAATTATGCAATAAGAAATGTTAGTTAGACAGTAATAAAGTTCAAAAACGTTGACCTTTAAAACCATTTTACCTATCGCAAGACATGGATGAAAAGATGCTATTTCCATAATATATGAAGGTCCTCTCCCTTTAAACTCACTGTTGTTGGGTCAGTGTGCAGTTTGTGGAATAAAGAACATCTCTATCATGACAGGAAATCGGTAAAAGTGTTGGCCGCCCACCTCTGATAGTTAAATTTAACTGATGGAAGTTGTTCTATTTTTTACTAACCCTGCAGTTTTTGCCTTTGAGTCGTCTTTCCCGTACAATGCCCTACAATGCTGCAGGGATTCATTTGAAGCTTTTATGGGGAAAGTCATGTGAGCCAGATGTCGTTTAGAAAGAGTCTCAGAGGTCAGATCCATCTTTCTTTCCCTCCACTCACTTTATTTCAGTCACCAAGTCAGCCTTGCTTCATTCAGAGTCTCCTTCCAGGCAGAGTTGTTCCCAACAAGTCTGGAAAATCAGATGGAAACAGACCTTTGTTTCAGGGGACGACCACCAGATAACAGCAGTGACTAACATCACTGCTGGATTCAATTTAAAACAATCTGGAATTTAAATATATCTTTTCATATGAGTCACCAACCTTTTACTGTTTTTAAAGCAGCGGTGCTATGCTAATTTCAAGGTTCATATCAGTATCTTGTTTCTCTACTTGGACATGTTTTAATGTTCAAAACCCTCTGTCTGAAACCAGAGGCAAGTCTGCTCTGATTGGTTAGCTGGCCGGCTCTGTTGTGGTCGCTTAGAGATGTCCCGTCCCTTAGTCATGATCTGATCTAAGTTGTTGTTGTCTTTATTCACAAGTTTAAAAATGTGTTGTCCTAAAGTTTGACTCCATGTAACCATGTAATCCGTCAGGGTTGAGTGAAGCAGGCAGGACCCAAATGCAGATTTACACAGAAAATACCTTTATTTCAAGGTTTTACATGAAACAAAACAGAACTCTTCCCCGTGAACAACGTCAAGACACACAAGGAACTAACAAAGACAGACAGAAAAACCAGAACTTAAATACACACAAGACTAATCAAAGAAACAAGAGACAGGTGAGGAGGGAGGAGAAAACACAGGGGCACCAGGTGAACACAATCGGTTAATCAGGTAGGAGGGAAAACAGACAGACAGCAACAGGCAAGACAGGGGCCGTTTCTAAATCGCGAGGATGCTTGCTTGGTAGCACATGTCTTCCGAGTCACTTCCTTCCGAAGCGAGGCAAGAATCCTTCCTGGCATTCGGAAAACGAAGAGTGGAACTGGCTAGCAAGTGTGCGGGTGTGCGTCATATGAGAGGCCCCGCCTTACATTTTCCGCCACAGATTTGGGGAAATTGGTCCGTGCGCAAAGCATTGTGGGGATTTTAAGGACGCGAAGTCTACCCATGTGCAGCCTCGAAATTACCCCCAAACCAAGGACGCGGCCTCGGTGGAATTCCAAGTATGCTGGAGATTGGAACAGTCCTTCGGCGGCGCTCGATGACGTAGCATCCTTGAAATATTGGCTTGGAAGCCAGTATCCTCGAGATTGAGAAACGGACAGGGGGTGAACACTCTTCAAAATAAAACAGGAAAACAAAGACAGAAAAAGACAAAACACAACACAGACAGATCGTGACATAATCATGATTTTTTTTTTTATGTACTTGCTTGAGGTAATACTTCTCCTCCTGTTTGACAATGTCTCTTTGATCTGAGACACTTTATCAAATCACAACTTTGCCTCAAGGGTCTTTTCAATCTGCACAGAATACGATACCCTCTCTCTCTGTAGACCCCCAAATGTTATAAGAAAAAACCCTCCCCAAAAGAGTTTTAAAGGGGTAAAAGGGAAGGAACTTCAGCCAAAATAATACAATCACAGTAAAGGATGAGAAAATAATTCAAAGAATGTAAACATGTATGAAGCATATCAGCTTTCTCTGCATCGGTAAACAATGATTTCTATCTCGCGTGACTGGAAATGGAGTTCGTCCGACCTTACAATCAGTGAGCAGACGTCAACCCCAAGGAGAGTTCGTCACAGATGTTGGATTCTTTAACACGATCCAGAACTGACTGATTTCTCTAGATACCAAAGTTGTTTTTGTCATCACACTCTTTTCAAACCACTTGTTAATCCTGTAAATCACTGAGTCTTTTCTAAACCAGCCCTGGGTGTTCCCTTTAAACCCCACACAGTGTTTTTTGGTGATCCAACACTTAATTGTGATAAGTCTCATAAGTTGGGTCTAACCCCGCCGGCCTGCAAACACAGCAGGAAAAAGTGTGTTGAGATCCAGAGTAAACTGTTTAAAGGTCCGTGTCCATCAAAGCAAACCCTGAGAGAACAGCTGGGGCTGGTGTAATCCCCGCTGCATACCTCCTCTCCATCCTGAGCGCACGCTGCACCGAGACACGTGCGCCTGCTGTTTCATGCTGCTTTGAAGATGTTTGAATCTGCAGCCAGTTTCCCTTTTGTTGTTTTACGTCCTGAAGCAAAACAGGAATGTTGGAAGCACATGGTCTGACTGAGGTGCTGATTTTATGCAGATAAGAGACTTCAAACGCAGCGTTTTAATCAAAATGTGCATTGTTTGTAGACACCTAAAATAATTGACATCGCCTTGTCATGAAAAAGGAAGATGTTTCTCACTTTTAATCACAACTAAAGTTTATTTTGACTATTTCTTATCCAAATTACGGGTCTAACGATACACTGTGCCATGTGTTGATTGTAAAGCATTTTAGAGTAGATTTTTGTGATGGGTTTTTGGCCGTATGTATATACAGTTGATCTAAGTCATCTTGCATTTTATTAGTTTCGGTTACAGTGGAGAGTTTATGTGTCCACTGATGACTTGAAGTCTTTAAAACTTTATATATTTGAAACTCTAGTTGCTCTAATACATCCCCGATGTGGTTAAAAATACAGGCGAAGTTGGCACTGGACGAAGCCAGGACTGAAAAACAAACCAGTTTCCAAAATCTTAGTCATTTTGAAAACATATTTCATACAGTAAATCATTCAAACACAAAAACATGGATTATCAAATCTGGGCTGGGATTTGATGATTCATGTTTTGGTTTGTTGGAATACATTTTCCATAGGTTCAAACCTTAATGAATCGTCACAACTTAAAGGAAGTGTTACGCCGGATTGTAACAGGAAGCAATTTCAATACGTGGTATAGCTTAACTCAGAGTGTGATGAGATTTATATTTATTATACGGAAGAGGATTAGGGCCACATGTGGACATTTGAACATCCGACCAAAAGTACATTTTCTTTTTGATTCCTGACTTTTAAGTTAAAATTCAGAAAAGGAAATCCAAATACTGAGATTAAAGTCAGAACTCCACGATTTAACTCAGGATTCTGAGAAGAAATATCTCAATTCCAAGATAAAAGTCAGAATGTTCAGATTCAAATTGGAATTCTGAGAAAAAAGTCAGAATTCGGATATTATTATTTTTTGAATTCTGAACTTTTTTTCTTCAGAATTCCCACTTGAAACTAATGCTGCGTTCACACCGGACGCGATGCAAATATTCGCCGAAGTAACAACATACTGATACCGGTTAGTAAAAACCATGAATTAATGCTTTGACAAGTCTGCAGACAGACGGCAGGCGAAAAACCTTTTAAAATGCGTGTTTTCTGAATGGAGTTTGGCTAAGCTAACGCAGTATATGCTCCGACCGTCCACACTCACAACAACGGCCTACAGACATAAATAAACCAGCGACTGTATTCGCCATGACACCGACAGTCTGTGGTTTGTACTTGTTTAACTTTTGTCCAGTGTCTGAACAGATTTGAGGATCTTTGAGTGCTAACAGCTAACGGCTGATGTTTTGGTTTTGTGGTTCTACGTCAGTGATGGCAGGCTGAGATCCTCACCGCTGATTGGCTACCGCAAGATCGCGTCACGGGAATTTGACGCTCGAGTTGAACAAATTGAACCCGAGCGGTTGTCGCGGCCCCCTTCAATCGCCTCAATCGCGCCTCGACATTCGCATCAACCGCTTCATGCTCGCCGTCGGAGCGAATTCATGTCTGTCCGCGTCTCTGCATTGACTTTACATGTAATCGCGCCGCCCCCAAACATCGCATCACGTCCGTTTTGAACACAGCATAAGATTTCACTTTTGGTCAGATCTTTAAAAACGTTCACGTGTCCCTAATCCTCTTCCGTATGATATGTGTATCCTAAATAGATTTATGATGTACTTCCCTTGTATCGTTTAACGATATACAACATAAAATACATTTTCAAATCTTGCATTCATCACCTGTGACACATAGCTTGTTCTGACAGTAACATGAGAAGCACCAACATTTATCTTGGGTTCCTTTCGCCATCAGTAACCAACTTGATATACGTATTGTTATTCCTCGTAAGGTAATGAAGTCAGATGTAAATGAAGGCGATTGACTCGTAAATAATCAAAGGAATGGGCTGAAAAGTCCGGTTCCACAAATCACCAACAGCATGATCTTTCAGATGGTCCTCATGAGGCGATAATTCACTTTTCAGTTGTTTTGATTTTGACAGTGCCTTGATCTTTTTGCCAGTTATAATAAGAAATACGATTTAAGAGTTATTTCAAAATATTAAGGTTTGGCAACATTCACCATCTGGCCTGAAGCTCCTCTGCTTTTCATTATACTGTTTTTTTCTATTTCAATTTAGTTCTTGTTATTTTCCTCATCCATGACTTCACCAACAAGATGATTGTTGTGTTGTTTGTTCTTATTTTTAATCTTATTTTTTGCTGAGCGGAGCAGTCTGTTTCTCTCTGACACCTCCTTGTTCTTGAGTGATACACTGTTATGATTTAAGGGCAGCAGAGATGACATTAACACGCCTCCAGATGTTGCCTTCTGGGCCTCACTGATGACTCAGCCTCTCCTCTCCCCTTCAGCGCATAAACCCTTTAAGTCAGAGGTGTCAAACCCAAGGCCCGGGGGCCAAATCCGGCCCGTGACTTCATTCTATGTGGCCCCGCAAGAGCTCTGAAAGAATATAATATGTTTATTATACGATTACATGCCGATCTGCATGATGTCCATAAACTACATGACCCACAATGCATCTCAAATATGCCTTTTATCTCAGAATGTTAGATTTTTTTCAAAATGTCACTTCTTTTTTTGACATGAGAGAGAGAGGGAGGAGAGAGAGACATGCTCACTGAAGAGAATTGCAATTATTTGCCCTAGACTTCTGCTTTCAGATGTAGTCAGTCATGTATCATATAATAATCCAATGCAGAGGCAATGATGTAATATAATACATTATTTTGTTATATATATTTATATATGTATATTTATATCGTCTTAAAGTTACAACCGGCCCTTTGAGTGCAACCATAATGCTGATGTGGCCCGTGATGAAATTGAGTTTGACCCCCCTGCTTTAAGTCATGTGTCCTTAAGCTGCATCATCAGCGCGTGAGTGCAACCAAATGTTACTCGATCTCGCTGCTATTCCCTCACAGCTGACTACCATCCTATAACAACTGTTGCAAAACTGAAGGGACTTTTCAAAACCTCCAGTGATTCCTGGTTTTACAAACAGGAACTTAAGTTGTATAGCAAAACACACACTGCCGCCAAAAGCTCTACTAACCAGCTGCTGTTTATTTTATGAGCAGATGCAAAATTACATGATCAACATTTCTGTGAGAAGAACTTGCTGTCTCAATCAGAAGAGTCATATTCACACACTAATATACGAGGACTTCTTGTCTGCATCTTGCCTTTAAAACCTCTATCCCTTTCAAGTGTTCATTCATAACTGTTTGGGCCAGAGCAGAGTAAGACCTGAATAACAATGTGTGTGAAATTATTCCAGAGGAGTGCAACAAATCCCAGTAACTATAACTTAACATTTGAGAAGAGAAGAAGAAAGCAAGCTGCTTTTAGATGCAGATGTGTCCGACACATAATCTTCTTCACGTGTGATTAAAATACGGCTCGACTCTTTTTTACCTTGGTAATAATGTGAGGAATATTCTGCCTTTCTTTATGATCACTGTGAGAGTCCTTCATCAGATACAGCGTAATCGCACTGGCTACAGTTGCATCATTTTAACTGTGGACATATAGACATTTTATTCATTGGGATGAACCCCTTGAGATGCACCATCTCGTTTTCAAGGGGGTCCCGACAATAGCAACAACTTACAGACATACATAAACAAAAAGACAGAAAGCAAAACATGACACACAAGACAAACCACGTACAGTCGGTTTAGTAAAATTCAAGTAATACATACAATCATTACAATCATTACAATTTGAGAGACAGTCGAGCAAATCAGTTTCATCAATATCAGTTTCATTAATAACAAGTGCAGACCAGTTGAAAGTGAGATGATAATGCATGTTTAAACATACCCAATGATGCAAGAGATCTAATAGCAGCAGGTCAAGTATTCCAGTCTCTTGGGGCTTTGAAAATGAGCGCTCTTCTGCCAATCGGTACAGAGAAATAAATCTGAACAGAATGTCTAACTTGATGATTTGGCGAGTAGGGTACAAAATACTGCTTTAAATAAGGGGGATAGTTAAAGTAAATGCATTTGAATATCAGCTGAAGCCAATGCGTGTGTCTTCTTACATTTAAAGAAGGCCATTTAAGTTGGTTATACATTGTGCAGTGATGTGTACGAAAAGGACAACCAAGAACAAATCTGCATAGTCTGTTGTAGGCTATGTTGAGTGGAGCAAGATCTGATTTATGTGCATTTTGGTAGACAACATCACAATACATGAACATGGAGGGAAAGTGATGCACGAACGAGCCGTCAGAGAAACAAAGTTAACTTGTAGCGAAGTCCAGATGTGTTTTAAGATAGCTCTAATGATGGAGAAAAATTTCTCTTTCCATTAGTTGCATTAGGCGCTTTCACACCGCAGTACTTTTCCCACAAAGGTTCATGAGAACTTAGTTCATCAGAACTCTTTAGTTCTGATGAACTAAGTACAGATCGCGTTCACAACGGAATAAGTCCCTGGGGGTGGATTAGCCAAATAAAGCCGCTGACGTCACTTCTTCTTCTTCTGCTTTGGGTTTACTGGCAGGCCGCAAACAACTTCACGGCGTATACTGCCACCCAAAGTCCCCGTCCGGAAGTCCCCGGAGTTGGGGACTTCCGAGTAAACGGCCAGAACGCCGACACCTCCTCATCTCCACCGCTCCCATGTTTTATTTTGTGTTTTCATAAGTTAGTCTCTCTGCATTTCTGCGCTGGGCTAATGCTAATGCTAATAATGCTAATGCGAGGATAATAAAATGGTGGCTTCACAAAACTGTTTTTGAGTTTTACGGGGCGTGGTTTGCAATCCGCCCAGCCAATCAGAAATATAGCTCTTTTCTCACAAGAGAGCCTCATGGGAGGAAAAGGGGGAAAAAAGGTTCTCATGTACTAATTTTTGTTCCGGCTCTTTTTGGTGTGAACGCGACATTTCGGAACTATATCGGAAATAAGTGGGAAAAGTACTCCGGTGTGAACGCGGCTATTGCACCTTTGTGCTCATGTACTTTATTCAAATCCATATTATTTAATATTTCGCCTACTTACCTTATTGTATTTAATTATGAATGCTTCTTCTACTTCTTCTCACATTTAGTAGACAATGTGTAAATCATTTCTTCCTTTCTGTGCAGGTAACGGTCTGATCTGGATGGATGACGTTGCGTGTGCAGGAACTGAAGACACCATCCACCAGTGTAAGTTTTCCGGCTGGGGAAAAACCAACTGCGGCCATGTGGAGGATGCTGGAGTGACGTGTACCGTCTAAAACCTTTGCGATCACTTCTGTAGAGACAAAGTGACCCCCCCCCAAAAAGTGCCTTAAACTTTGAAGGAGCTCCAAGATGCACAACATTACCCCGGAGTGTGTTACATGCAAAAGACAATGACACACCTCTACGTCGAACTACATTTTTTTTTTAGAAGTTCATGATTGTTTTAGCAGGACTGAATCACAAGGGCTAAAGAAAATGCAACACTTTTCAAACTGTCAGCGACCGTATGAGCTGGAGACGATCGCATGGCAGGACTCTTCATCAGACTTATTGCAGAGTTCATCCGTCTTCAATGGAGGCCAAAGGTCAGCTTTAACAGCGTCTATCTGCCCCCAGAGGATCGCAGGGGTCATGTTTGATGTTTTGACTTCAAGTGTGGATTAGAAGCTAATACAACAACATCATCACCTCCCGAGTCCTCATTCGTCTCCAAGGTTCGGAGGAGTTGAAACGGCACATAAAGAAACTGACAGGACAGAGTCAATCACAAACTCACTTTCCATTTACGGGCAGCTGCTCTGCACGGTTATGGCTGTCAAGCTAAACGAAACACACAGTGTTGCCTTATTATTCATTATATAGCATTTCCTACGAAGCAATCTTTTGATGGTTTGCAGGTCAAAGCTTAATAGCCACCATTTACATCGAGTGTTACTCACAAAATGCATTGTGTGTACCCTTTCTACTTCTTCGTAAAACCTTTGCAAAGCAGGTTAAGTATGAACATTTTTAATCATGCTTTGTCAACATCCAGGTTTTATGGAGCGGGCTTCTTCTTCCTTGGCTTTGTTGGCAAAATGCTATATTTTGCGCTTTACCGCAAATAACTGACGTTCAGATTAACAGTGTCAAACAGCTGTGACTCAAATCGGACGCCACTTGTAAAAAAAATAGTGTTACTAGTGGTAAAATATTCCACAGAGCACCTCTTTCCTAACCTACACTGAACAAAAATATAAACGCAACACTTTTTTTTTTGCTCCCATTTTTCATGAGATGAACTCAAAGATCTAAAACATTTTCTATTTACACAAAATAACCATTTCTCTCAAATATTGTTCACAAATCTGAAAAAATCTGTGACAGTGAGCACTTCTCCTTTGCCGAGATAATCCATCCCACCTCACAGGTGTGCCTTAGGCTGGCCCCAATAAAAGGCCACTCTGAAACGTGCAGTTTTGCTTTATTGGGGGGGTCTGGGGGGGTCCGAAAACCAGTCAGTATCTGGTGTGAGGGTTAGGATTAGGGTTAGGGTTAGGGTTAGGGTAATGTTGTGATTCGAGTGGCCTGTGTTCGTCGTCCATAACATACGCCTGCCCATACCATAACCCCACCACCACCATGGGCCACTCGATTCACAACATTACCCTAACCCTAACCCTAATCCTAATCCTAATCCTAACCCTCACACCAGATACTGACTGGTTTTCGGACCCCCCCAGACCCCCCCAATAAAGCAAAAATGCATGTTTAAGGGTGGCCTTTTATTGTGGCCACCCTAAGGCACACCTGTGCAATAATCATGCTGTCTAATCAGCATCTTGATATGCCACACCTGTGAGGTGGGATGGATTATCTCGGCAAAGGAGAAGTGCTCACTATCACACATTTTTTCAGATTTGTCAACAATGTTTGAGAGAAATGGTTATTTTGTGTATGTAGAAAATGTTTTAGATCTTTGAGTTCATCTCATGAAAAATGGGAGCAAAAACAAAAGTGTTGCGTTTATATTTTTGTTCAGTGTACATGTTATACACAGAAGTATTACCTACAGTAAATCTGCAAGCTTATTGTTTTGGTGTTCTGCTCTCACCAGCATTATTTCCGTCTGGAACAGGACTTTTCTTTCTTGTCATGAAAGCTCTTATTAACCCACTTTTTGTTTCTTTTCCAGCACAAATGGAAAGGCCCCAAAAAGTTAGCGAATAGCTCGTAAATTGAGTGGAAGCCTTTAGAAGCTCAAGACCAATTCAGATCCTTTTCTGATAGAACCAGAATTGAGCTAAAAGGAGAATGAACAATTGGATTTACATCAATCAGACGTACAAAATGAATGTTGGTCTCTGTTTTCTGGATGTTGTAATTGCTGGAACAACTTTATAGAATATGTTTTAGGAAGAATTAAAGCGGCAAAACAGTTATCGCAGCTTTGAAGTGCAGATTTAAACTCAATATCAAGACTTCTTTTGTTTTGCAAATCAGAAAAACAGTGCGTATTGCGTGCTATTTTTTTATCCCCGCGAGCATGAAGACAAAATGCAACTAACAAAGGTTTTGTAAAGTGTTATAGGTCACAGCAGTTGATAGATGAAGCGATTATGAAGACGAGAGAACAGCTGATTATAAACAGATGGGTGCATGGACGACTGCCTCGTACGATTTACAGCTTTCAGCGCTCACTGCCAAAAGATGGGTTGTATCAGCATTAATGCATAATGTACTGTATATGTGCACACACACACACACACACACACACACACACACACACACACACACACACACACACACACACACACACACACACACACACACACACACACACACGCTTTCATGTCTCTGAAGGGATTCATCCTTAAGGCTGCTCTTCAATCCAAAAAGGCTGGTACACATCCCAAGCATCGTTTCAGTAACTTGAGTCATGTTTTAAATTTGAAGGGGGAACAATTTTTTTAGTGCACCTCAAAATTTGGCAAAACTCACAGGGCTGTAGTTGAATTCCCTCCGCTCCTATAGTTTGTAGAGAAATCTGTCTGTGTAAGCTCTCCTAGTTTAAATAAATCAAGAGTTGTCTGGCCCACTTTCTTTTTATGAAATTGAATCCGTGCCCATGATGTCCCTCAGTGTCCATATGAGGGAAGGAAACCATTTTGGATGTGACTTTTTGAGGCGGCTGAAGCCAGAAATCATACTTTCTCTACCTCATGCTCAATTGCCTCGGTTCGTCCTCGGTTCGTCGGGGGTTTCTTTTTTCAGCATGACTATAACGCAAAAATAAAGACAAAGTGAAGAGGGAAAAGAGGGAGAGGGCGTCTGGGGAAAAGGGAAAATGAGGTGAGAAACCAGACTTAATAGATGTAATGTGTCTCAGAAGACACTTTAGCAACTCGAAGGGGAATTGGGGGATTTCAAAAGTGTATTGCAAAGCACACAATAGCTTCTACTAACCAAAATCAGATATAATATGCCAAGTATTTTTATGATGTCTCAAAGTGTGGACTGCCTATATATCCTAGTTGTACCTTTTGTATTATGATTGCCATGATTTGAATACAAATTAGTGCAAAAACGATTAGTTGATTCACCAATTAGAAAATCAATGGAGTCCTATTGAGTAATCTCTTGAGTCATTGTTCAAACAAAATTATCTTAAGCTTCTCAGATGTGAGTATTTGCTGCTTTTGACTTACCATTTTTAAGTATTTAAAACTATTAGGTCCAACAAAACTAGACATACAGGTAATGGGAGTTGTTCACAATGTATATAGACTGAATGAATCTATTAATTGGTAAAATAGCTACCGGATTAATCTATGATATTAAAGCCTAAAACACATACAAATGCTCAATACATGCCTGTCTGAGTGTATTATAATGGAGACCAGTTCAATTAATCTAAAAATACATCTCCATGGATCTTAAAGATGCGCCGATTATCAGTCCTATCTGAAGTGCAAGTTATATGTCTTTCTCATATTGTCAGATATAAGGTAGTGGGAGTACACAGGAAGCAGTTAAACAAAAATATGGCATGTGAAATGCAGCAGCTGTCAGTCACAGTTAATACGAATGTCTGGGCTACGAAGTCGTTTAAAGTTAAAATAAAAAACATGACATGTCTTTTACTGCACAACATGGCCGCCAAAGTACAGAGATTGCTCACAAATCAAAGGACCTATCATGCAACATACAATGCTAAAACAGTCATTATACGTTTAATTTACAGTATCAGCAACTGCTTAGACTGTAATGTCCAGCTGTATTTTTCTTTCTGTACTAAATGAGGTGGCTTTACTTCAAATGAAGTGAATGGAACAAATACGAAATGTTATAGGGTTTATACTTTCCAGCTAATGTGTGCATGATTAAGTGTCATATTTTCACACACACACACACACACACACACACACACACACACACACACACACACACACACACTTGTACAATATCTGCTCTGTTTTCTGTAGCTGGCAGTAGTCTGAGTGGCAGCCAGGTCTTTATGTCGTGTCCCGATGACCCTCATTCATCTTGTCGAGGCGTCAGCACTTTGCCAGCGGAGGACTTATTGCCTTTCTGAAACAACAGCCAAAGATAACACCAAAAGATCCTGGAGCATATTTTCACTCTTTTGCTTATTTGTCATCTCCTCTTTTAACCAGAGGAGAAAACAAAATATTATGGATTGGAATTCCTATGCAGAATGTTGTGTTTATGCAGGTTTGAGGGTGTTTGATTCCACAATATTGTTCGCAGCAGGCCTTTAATGTTCAATAATGCTGAAAAATGAAGTGCTTTGACAGAAGCAGGAACTATTGGAGGCCCATGAAGACGTGGCAGTGCTCCCAACTTTTCTTTTGTTTCTTACCATTTCCTTTTGAATGTAAGCAGTGCAAAATGGAAGAAGTAAAGATTAATGTTTAAAAGAAAAAGTATTCTGACTTTTTTTAATAGCAATGTGATGTTTACTAGAAGAATTGTAAGTGTTTGGTCTCCTTATCATCGCATAGCCAATCATAAATAATGTTAAACCTCAGAGAGCGAGTCTTAGTCAAGTATTCGGATCATAAGTTTGCTAGCTGTCTAACTTAAGTGGCAAAATAAAATGTAATAATGTCTGTGGCTTCTCTGATCAACGACCTTGACATTTATGGTCTTGAATTGTCCGCAAGGCTAACCACAGCAGTTTAGGCACACATTTAGAAAAAATATGGAAAATTGGGAACGTCTGTGGATAAAAAGCTTCTTATGGTTGATTTCTTTTGACATTTTATGCCGCTACAATCTAATCTCTAACCTTCGAATTATACACTCACATTTTGGTTAAAGGTGGGGTATGTAATTTATTTCAGAAAAACGTTTTGTTATATTCCATGTAATGCTCTTAACATCCCGATAGCAATGAATATCTTAAATGCTTTGACAATAAATACATACAAAAATGTAAAAAGCACGACCAATCATCTGAGCCGGCCCGGCTAAAGTAACTGGATGGCCTACCTGCCTGTCAGCCTTCCATCTGTGCACAAACTTATCTCGTGCCCTCATTGGTCATGTGCACGTTCGTGTGTGTTGGAGGAGGGGCTCTTTGAGGAAGTCTGAAGGAAGGGGCAGATTTTTTTCAGTCGCGTATTTTCAAATTCTAGCGAACTCGAGCTGGTTTCTCCATTCTTACCTACCCTACCTTTAATTGGGAAAATAAAATGTAATAATGTCTGTGGCTTTTCTGATCCACGACCTTGACATTAATGGTCTTGAATTGTCCGCAAGGCTAACCACTGCAGCTTAGGCACACATTTAGAAAATATATGGCTAGTTTGAGCATTAAAAGAGCAAATGTGCTGTACATTTGGGGTCTGTTTTAAACCTTACCCATGACAACATTTTAGCTCCCAAATTACAATTACACCTATCAAAATGTCAGTGTAAAACGTTTGTGTTTTAATCTCAATGTCAAGAGCTGAAACCAGACTGGATAAAGAATTGATGATACATTTGCAATACTGATTAGTAAGCAGATTATTGAAAATATCAAGAAATCTGCTGCAACTTATTTACATATCCCAACAGGTATACTTACAAAGAAGAATCTTTGAGTTAGTGTTTAAATTAGATTAAACTTCATAACAACATTGCTACTCTTGCGCAGATATCACATGTTATAGATAGGAAATAATCATGAAGGATAAATTGCACTGTAGATTATATTCTACGTTTTTTTTCTTGCTTTTCCTCGTTTTTTTCTTACTGACTCTTATTGGTATGTCAGATTTTCTTCTTAGCATCACCCATACATGTGTTGTAATGTTCATCTGTCACATGATATTTTCTGGCTCCCTGCTTCAAACTCTTTTAGGTTACATTCCCTAAAAACTGAGAGACCTTTTCTGGTTGAAATGGTTTCAGCAGACAGCAATATGTGAAATTTGTCCAGACCAATCACATTTTAGACCCTCATGGGCACAATTTAAACAGCGTGCTTCTAGTTGACTTTTCTTCTCACATGTAATGTATTTTGACGACATGTTGTTCCTTCCCGGTGAAGTTGCAGCCTATCAGATTGCAAACTGTTGTGAGGTGACTTCCTGATTGGCTAGAAGCTACTCTGACCCCGGATCAACGCTCCTGCCTCATGGGGTCAAACAACTCAAATACTTTGATTTTGAAAAGAGCCTAATGCCTTACCTTTTTCAAAGTGAGAACACATTGCAAAGTGCACTTAATCATCTAAATGTGTAATTTTCTAAAATGTATGCTTGGTTTTACAAAGACCTTACTATGCTTTACTTTGGTGCAATGTCTCTGAGCACATACACGTGTACATGTATCTGTTTTTTATTACATTGCGCGGGTCATAACTCATTTTAAGGGCTGCAGAGTTAATGTGTACAAAAAGAAATGCCTAAATCAAACATGATTATGTCAAGAAAATACTCACTACAGTGCTTCACTTTTACTTTAAAACATATACGTTATGTTCTGTTGATTTGTACCACTAAATGCTGTATATGCACTGCTGAAATAATAAAATGTAGGTTTGTTTAAAAAGGTGAACTTTGTTATTCCTGCTTCTGAACATTGAGAGGAGAATTGGAAACAGACACTTTAAAGATGTCAACAGGTAAAGAGTGTTGACTTGTGTGTGAGCAGTGGGGGTATACATTTACTCAAGTACTGCACAATGTACTCATTATCTTAAACAGGCCCTTTTATGCTTAAGCATGTGTCTCTAAATGTGGTGATTTTTACGGTGGCCCTGAAGTGCAAGACACCACAGCATTTCAGAAAACGCCGCTGCATTTCACAAAACGCCGCAGCATTTCAGGAAACACCACAGCATTTCAGAAAACGCCACAGCATTTCACATTGGACGGAAAGGATATTCCTTAAAGTTTAGGGAGAACACTTCTTGTTTATGATTGGACAGAGCCAGCCAGAGAAGCACTTCTGTGAGTGGTTGTTTTTGCTGCCAGTCAAGAAATGACGCTTCGTGATTGGTCAACGCCCGACAGCGCAATACGTTCCAACCCAACACATCAGCTGTTAGCACTTAGCACACACTCAGAGCTCACAGCTCCTCATATCTCTTCAGAAACTGGACAAAAGGGAAAAAAGTGCAAACCACAGACTGTCTGTGTCATGGCGAATACAGTCGCTGCTTTATTTATGTCTGTATGACGTTGTTGTGAGTGTGGACGGAGCAGCTACAGGTTAGTTTAGCCTAATGGATCCGATTCCATTCAGAAAACACAAAGGCTTTTCGCCTGCCGTCTTGTCTGCAGACTTGTCAAAGCGTTAATTCATTGTTTTTACTAACCGTTATCAGTATTTAGTTACTTCGGCATCACTTTGAAACGTGTATTACAATTAAATCACGGTCAAATATGTTCATTTTGTTGTAGTTGGTATCTCCCATAGCATTTACATGGAGATACGCCCCGTCCCCTCTCCAGCGCGTCTTGTTTGATTGACAGGAGCAAACACAGCTGACAGCCGCGGTGAAACTCGAGCGATTAGAGCGATGCAAATATTGGGTAGTCTACCATAGTATTTACATGGAGATAAGCCCCTTAAAAACCATGAATTAATAAAGCATTAATTCTGTGTTTACTCCTGTCATTCAAACAAGACGCTGGAGAGGGGGCGGGGGCGGGGGCGATCGACATACTTGTCAACCCTCCCGATTTTCGCTGGAGACTCCCGATTTCATTGCCCTCTCCCGGTTTCCTCCCGGGGTCATATTTCTCCCGATTTCTGACAAAATCAGATTTACACACGACTGTTTCCACTCTGACTTTAATACAGCTACACCATTGTTTGGTTTCCATGGTAACACGTCTCTTTAGTAGCGCGCGCAACTCAATGTCTGACAGGGTGAGGCAGATATAGTCACAGAAAACAGAACAAGGATCGACAACTACTCTACTCTCTGCTCACTCCTTTCCTGCCCACACATATGCTCCATCAAGGACGGTGCTACAGGCCGCAAGGCAGTGCACTTACAAATAAGCATGTTAATGTTAATCTAACAGTTCCGGCTGTCTTGCACTTCAGGACCACCGTAGATGTTATATACACATTTTTCTGAAAATTCTTTGACTTTTAAATCTAAATCGACTCTTTTAAAAAGATTCTTGAATGAACTGGAAAAAACAGTATCAGAGTTAGAGTTTTACTCGCTACAGGGTGTACTTTGAGGGTTTGTGACTCTGCAGACCGTTTACATGCAGAAAAACCTTCATAACACACAAGGGGACGGGTGATGAAAAGCATGACATGGGACCTTTAAGAGATACACGGTTCTCAAAGTACAGTAACTGACCAACACAATTAGATTTGATAGAATATGATACATAGCTGTGGAAAAAAACACCCTAAAGTAAGATAAAATAAGATACACAGACTATTACTAATCCCAATTTGGGAATTGTTGTTGCAGCAGCATAAAACAAAACAAGGCATTGCACATGATGACAAATTGAACGAGTAGAAATAAACAATTCTAAAATAAAAACATCTCAAAATAGAAATAGAAATAAACCAGCATTAGAGAGTAATGTATATAAAGTAGTTAAAAGTAGCTCAATCTGAAGCATCTCCATCAGTCAAATGCAACATAGCAGTAATGCAGCAGTAATATTAATCCAAAAACATCGTATAGCGTATAGAAAACAAGACAGGGAACACTTTTTTCACATCTTTGCTGAAACACACTGTTGCTAAAGGGTTTTAATGCAGGACTTTGACTTGTATTGGAGTATTTTCACAGTGTGGTATACAGTAAGTATTTGTACTTGAGTACCACTTTGAGTTGCGAATCCAATCACATGGGCTTAAGCACGTGTGTGTTCAACATGTATGAGCTTTGATTGACAGCTGTGAAGAGTAATTTCAAGTAGGAATGTTTCCACATGTGAAGCGGATGTGGAAAAGATTGAAATAAAAATCACCTGATGTCTGACACACATGGCCGACTGTCAGAACAAAGACTGTGCATCGTGTTTGACTCAACGTGGTTTCACTTGTCCTCCAGGAAGGTAGGACTTTATAGTTTCCCTTTTTATTTCATGCAGTAAAATATATACTGTATGATGAATAAAGTGGAACATATGTGACACATACAGTATGTGGATGGCTGGATGTACAGATTGATGGTAGACAATTATAACAACTAGACGATTTTGTTTGTGATTGGTTGAGTAATGTGAGAGTTATTTATGTGATTATATCATCATTAGGTTAGGGTTAGTTGAAAACGAGATGGTGAATCCCAATAAATAAAATGTCTATAGTAGAAATTGATCTGATGGATAGAATTGGGGGAGCGATGAAACCGTCTTTACTGTTCACACATGCAGAGCACACAGTGCCATTTGTTCTCTGCATTTAACCCATCCTAGTCTAGGAGCAGTGGGCAGCTATCAGCGCCCGGGGAGCAATGGGGGAAGAGGGGTGTCCGGTGCCTTGCTCAAGGGCACCACGGCAGGGCAGGAGGTGGACTGGGACCTCTCCAAGTAGCAGTCCACACTCCATAGTTTAGGTCTGGTTGGGGGCTTGAACTGGTGACCCTACAGCCACTGCCGGACCACCATTTGCATTTTATTGTTTAAAGAAAAGGAGATAATCACGGTGACTGAAGTCCAAGGATGTGACTGCCATCCCTCCTCTTCTCCTTCTTCCCATCTTTGGGCATTTATGATTCATCCATAACTTGTTTTCAGTGTTTTGGAGTGTCAGGACAGATGATGCATGTTTGCACAACAGCTAAATACATTTTATTGGAAACAGTTTTGTGTGATTCCACGTGCAAACAAGAAGCCAAATGCTCACCAGTTAAAACCACAAGCACAAAAAGAAAGAAAGTTGTATCTGTGAATCTTGACACATGGACCCAGGGTGGTCTTGCACTTTGTTGCTCATGACCTTAAAAAGTCTAAAAATGTAAGTTGTTTTCTGGTAAATGTTCCTATTTGTTATGCAGGGTTTGATCAGGTTTCCCAGAAGAGCGGAGGCTGTTCTCCAAGGGTAGAAATGTCCATGAGTTTGAAATAAGATGTTTAACAATCACATGTGCGTGTAATATCCAAGCATCAACAACCCACAGTGTCTGATTCCTTTGAGTTTTACATATAAATGTGGTTGAAAACAATCCTGGAAAAGGGAATCTTTATATCCTTTTTTTTGTTGTTTACATGGCCATTATAAAATGGATTTGAGAAAAAACATCTGGTTGTGTAAACTTAGAATTAAAAACTGCATGATTTTTATAAAGTTGCTCCTATAACTGAAAACCTATCCACCAAACTTGTATTAAAATCCTAATGTTCAGGATCATCTAGATCAGGGGTTTCAAACTCAAATACACAGTGGGCCAAAATAAAAAAAATGGGTACTAGTCGAGGGCCGGACTGGTTCAATGTTTATTGCAAAACTTATTGAAATGAACTTATTGCACATATTAAACCTGGAACCAACAAAGCTTAAATTATTGCCTATAAAAACAACATTAAACATTAAATAATCAGTTGCATTCATTTCGTATGGCTCTATCTGCAGCTTTTCCAGAGTCATTTCTTATGATTACATTTTTCCACAGGCCAACAACAGCTTTTAAAAAACGATTTCCCTCAAAGAATAAAACAAGCATGCCCTGTTGTAACAAGAGAAAAAGTGCAGAAGGAAACATGGAAACTCAGTGTGCTGCTCTGTGATGCTAGTTCAAGCCAATACTTGGCATCTCATCTTGGGTGCAAGTTCATCAATGTTTGGGCTCAGGCTCTGAGCTGAGGAAACCCTCAGGATTGAGTGAAGGTGTGCGTGTAATATACCGGCGGGCCAGATCAAATAGTAATCAAAAATTATCCTGTGGGCCGAAATTAAATCCACTAAGGGCCTGATTTGGCCCCCGGGCCTTGAGTTTGACACATGTGACTTAGAGCTTGATAACAGCCAAGGTTCATAATGTTGTTCTGCCGCTTTCATTGATCATCTTGTTGCGGTGAGATTGCTTTATTCATTTCTTTAAAAATCTATTGTTTGCTTTTTTAAACCTCAAATAATCCTGAAGATTAGAGAGGAAGGAAATCAATACAGAAATAACGAGTTATGAAGGGATGATATACTGCATGTATTCAATGTGAGCATGTAATGTCACAATGTGCACGCATACAGCATACATACACATACAGAGAACACTTGCACACAAATATGACACACAATACATATATTCAGTTTGATTTTGGGGCAATGCTTTTGGGTATCCACATCCTTTTTGCCATCGGCTGCATTTAAGTCCTGGATGGCTATCAGCAACATATGCATAACTGTGATTCCAAAACAAATCTTGAAATATCATTTGTATCTGCTTAATATAAACACACGCTACGTTCCATATGTGAGCAAACGTCTGGCTGCATCTTATCTTGTTGTATCTTATGATAATGAACCATCCATGTAGATTACATATCAGAGAGGCTTTGACACACAATAGCCTTCTTATGTTTGTATTTAAATCATGAAAATAACTGAAGCAATTGTCCCTAATGTGATCATGACATAAAGGATGTCTTTGTTTATGACCGTTTCTCTGTGGTCGCAGCAGAGAGTAACCCATCCTTTTTCTATCAAACTCACCACAACATGTGGCAGCATGAGCCCACAAACATGAGCTCATATCCCTCCAGGGTAACCAGGATTGGGGTGAAAGCAAGAGTTGCAGTCTTTCTATCAGCGTCCAGTTGTCATCGGACTACATTCCTGCTTCTCTTCCTCATAATGAAGTGGTTATCCCTCCTCACAATGAGAGGAGCGAGATGGGAACAGATGCAGCATGTGAAGGAGATGAAACAATAATTGGACCATGAGAGTCAAGGTCAAGGTCAACCTCTAGTGAGTGAAATTCTTTCAGACAAACCCTGACATTACATGGAGAACAGACACATGCTGTGATGATGATTAAACAAATAAAGTACTGTACTATACTGTATACATTCCCCAAAAATGGTATGTGGAAAAAAACTACGAGTCATTGTATAGTATGTCGGAAATATCATGCAAGAGTCACAGTAAAGTTTGTCAAGATATAATGTGAAATGTCTTATCATAGTGTGTCAACAAATATGTCAAACGTTTCGAAAAAAAGGTAATGATATGTCAAATGTATCATGAAAAAGTCATAGTATAGTATTTCAAAAAATTATCATGACATTTTCCGTAAAATAATATCCCAAAAGATCAATGTATAGTATGCCGAAACATATTAATAAAAAGTAATATTATACAATGTTGAAAATATCATGCAACAAGTCATATTATAGTATGTCCAAAATATTGCTACACATATAGACTGTGTAATAAGTTAATATATATATATAAAAGGCCATCGTTTAATACGATTGAAGCTCCTATCAGAGTATGTAAAACATCATGTCAAACAAAAGTCCTATGACATTATGTCTAAACATTTTTTAAAAGAAAGTCATCATAGCATAGTGTTGGAAAAAAGTCATGGTTGTAGTATGTTGAATAAATATGTGTAAAAAGTCACAGTATATTATATGGAATATATAAAAAGACATACCATCTTATGTCGTGGCTGACCTCTATTGGTGAAATAATGTATTACAATGGTAACTGCTTTCAGTATTATGTTGACATACTTTTAATCAAACACTTCATCATCATAGTACTACATATAAACCCGTCTAAACTCTCTAAAAATAACAGGCATGGAGATTAGCTACTGTCTTTATACCCAGACAGAAACGACATGCGTTCAGTTTGTCCCTGTGTGGCCTCCGTACAGCCCGCTGAGACGGAAGTATTCTAGTGGAAGGGTTCAAAGAAACTTAGTACAGAGTGGTAGCAACATTTCAGAAAGGCAGGTTACAAATCAAAGCCAAGTACCTGTGGAAATTAAAGAAGATGATAGCATTCTCGTGGTAAAGAAAGTCAACTTTATGACATTCATCTGCCATACCATTAATGTTGCAGCACAGATGAAGAAGAAAAGTGACAGAATCAAAACCATCGTGCAGGCAGCGGAGAAATTCCTTAACATTAGAGATATAAAAGCAGACCAGATACATGAATTACTAGCAACAAAAGATGTGGGAGAAACGGACAACCAGGATGAGGGTTAGCACGTTGTCAATGGTAATTCACATACTCCAGTGGAATGCTAGAAGCCTCATAGCTAATGGACAGGAGTTTAAAAAATATGTCTATGAGTTACAAACATTGCCAGATGTAATTTGTGTGCAAGAGTCTTGGTTAAAACCTCATCTAGACTTTATGATTCCAGGGTTCAGCTCTATCAGATATGATAGAGTTAGCAATCAAAATGGTGGAGGGTGTGTTACTTTCATAAAGGATGGGCTGGCCTATAGGGTAGTCCCATCCCCTGACGACAAGGAATGTGTCATAATAGAAATATGCAGCCCAAGGAAAGAAGGGAACATAAAGCTTATCAATTTCTATAACCCGTGTAAAAATCTGGACATTGAAACCTTACAGACAATAGCAGGGACGGCTCATAGAAGGGAAGTATGGTGTGGTGACTTTAATGCTCACAACAGCCTTTGGGGAAGCAGTCAAACAGACAGTAATGGGGATGTCGTAGAAGAAATGCTAGAGGAAAGATCACTGTTTTGCCTTAATGATGGACAAAAAACAAGAATAGACGTGAATAGGGGGACACAATCATGTTTGGACCTCACACTGGTGACGGATAGGTTAGTTAAATCATGTGAATGGTATGTTAAAAGTGATTCTACCATAGGAAGTGATCATTACCCAGTTTTCACAATCATCAATACAAAGGTATGTAGACAGGAAGGGAGTGTATTTACCAGGTGGTGCTTTGGTAAAGCTGACTGGGAAACATTTAGGCTTTACTGTAAGGAGTCAGCGCAATTGTTAACATTAGAAGGAAGTATAGAGGAGTGCTCAAATCAAGTCACAATGCACATTAAAGAAGCAGCAAATAAAACTATACCTAAAAAAAAACAGAGGGTAGGAAGAAAGTGGTTCCGTGGTGGAATGAGGAATGTAGCAGAGCTATTAAAGAACGAAACAAGGCATTTAGGTCTTTAAAGAAAAACTTGTCACAAGACAATATTTCAGATTATCAAAGGGAAAGGGCAGTAGCCCGTAAAACAGTAAAATACACAAAAAAGACGTCATGGAGAGAGTATTGTTCCACCATTGGAAGAGGAGTGAAGTTAGGGGATGTATGGTCGATGTTTAAACGGATGAATGGGAAAAGGAAGTCGGTTAAAATTCCCGCTTTGATTGATGGGGAGAAAGTGGCAGTGTCAAATGAAGAGAAGGCAGAATGTTTAGGTAGGGCATTTGCTGCGGTGCATAGTGGGGAACACCTTGATGACAAACATAGACAGCAAAAAGAGTGTGTATTAAGAGAAAATGAAAATGTGAGGGAAAAGAGACGGGATGATAATTCAGCTCTTGATTTAGACTTCTCAATAGCAGAACTTAAAATAGCTTTGCAAGGTACAGGATACTCAGCACCAGGACAAGACCAGCTATGCTATGCCATGTTCCGGCAGCTACCAGAGGAAACATTTAAATTAGTCCTGAGACTATTTAATCAAATCTGGAGAAACGGAGTCTTACCAATGAGTTGGAAAACGGCAGTTATATTGCCATTTAATAAGCCAGGGAAGGATCCTGCTAATCCCATTAATTACAGACCCATAGCATTAACATCACACTTATGTAAATGGATGGAGAAGATGATAGTGCATAGACTATCACACGTCTTAGAACAGAGAGGGTTAATAAGTCATTTTCAGAGTGGTTTTCGTAAAGGAAGATCCACAATAGATGCTTTGATTAGAGTAAGCAATGAGGTGGAAAAGACAGTGAAAATGAAAGAGGTTATGGCAATAGTATATTTTGATATTGAAAAGGCTTATGATTCTATGTGGAGGGATGGGTTGCTCATCAAATTGAGTAGAATGGGTGTTGGAGGGAGAATGTATAACTGGATCATGGCTTTTTTATCAGACAGAACATTCAGAGTTAAAGTAGGGGCAGAGGTTTCAAAAGAGTGCAGTATAGAAAATGGTATTCCTCAAGGGAGTTCAATCAGCCCGATATTATTTAATGTTATGATAAATGACATTTTTAGTAATTTGGATGGATGCATAAAATCTGCACTATATGCAGATGACGGGGCCATATGGATACGGGGAAGAAATGTTCCATATGTGTTTGAAAAAATAGGGAAAGCTATAAAGAAAGTGGAGAAGTGGTCATACAACTGGGATTTCAAGCTGTCAGCAAGCAAATCTTGCTTTATGAAATTTACGAATAAACGCAAGATGGAGACTGAGAAGCTTACATTATATGGAAAGCCGATGAGTGAGGTCAATGAATTTAAATATCTGGGGCTATGGTTAGATAGTAAATGTACATGGAAAACTCATATTAAACATTTGGAAACAAAATCCAAAAAAGTGTTGAACCTATTAAGAGCAGTGGCTGGATGTGACTGGGGGGCAGACAAACAGGCATTAATCGACATCTATCGGGCAATTATGAGGACAACACTGGATTATGGGTGTTTAATATATGCAGCAGCAGCACAAAAGTCATTACTAAAAATTGATAGGTTACAATATAAAGCGTTACGGTTGTGTATAGGTGCAATTAAGTCAACCCCTACTAATGCAATATTAGTTGAAGCAGGAGAGACTCCATTGGAGCTAAGAAGAGAGAAAATTGCTCTTGCTTATTGGGTCAGGTTAAAAGGAAGTGGGGAAGGAAATATCACAAACAAAATACTACAGGAGTGCTGGGAATATTCTAAGTTTCAGGGGCGTGGGTTTGGATGGACAAATAAATAAAAAATAAGGACATACGGCATGCATGAGTTAGAGTTTTCACCATCAAATCCATTCAGTAGTGTACCCCCATGGCTCTTTCCAATAGTAAATATAGATGTGAGTATTGTAGAAAAGAAAAGAGAGTGGCAAATAAATGAAGTAGGACTCAAAACAAGTTTGTACCTCAGGAATAATTATCACAATTACCTCAAAATATATACAGATGGTTCTAAAAACAAAGAAGAGTGTGTCGGAATTGGTATATATATCCCAGAATTTAAAGTGTCAATATCAAAAAGAGCATCAGACCAACTTTCAGTGTATACAGCAGAAATGCTGGCAGTAGTAATAGGATTACAGTGGGTGGAAGAGGTCAGACCAGACAGGGTGGTGATATGCACAGATTCATTATCCAGTTTACAAAGCATACAGTCAACAACAACTGCCAGAGAAGACATACTCATAGAAATCAATCACAGCCTGTTAAGACTTCACAGAAGCGGCATAGATCTGCAGTTCTGCTGGGTGCCTGCGCATGAGGGGGTGAAAGGGAACGAGTGTGCTGATAGATTAGCAAAAAGTGCACTACAAAAGGAAATCACATTACCAGTTCAACTTGGAAAAGGAGAAGGAAAAGCAGTTATTAAGAAGAAAGGGATGGAGATCTGGCAGAAAAGGTGGGAGAAAGACCAGAAAGGCAAAGAATACCATCAAGTGCAAAAGACAATTACAATTAATATTTATAAAGAAAGAAACAGAAGGGAGGAAGTAATGATAGCTAGGCTCAGACTAAATCACACTGCATTAAATGGTACGCTGTATGTCATGGGGAAAAGTGACAGTGACAAGTGTGGGAACTGTGGAGTTAGGGAAAATGTGGAACATATTTTATTACATTGTGTCACCTATAGAGTTGAAAGAGGGAAATTAAGGGATACAGTTTTAGAGGCAGAGAGGGAGTTGAATGTAGCGGGTATTCTGGGAACAGAAGGAGAAGGAGTAAGAGCTATCAGAAAAGCACTGTTCACCTTTTTGAGGGAAACTGGGATAGGGAAAAGAATTTAACAGTAGACCATGGATGATTTGTTTTTTGTTTTGTTTTATTTATTTTATTTTATTTTATTTTATGGTTTTCTTTTTGATATGCTGGTTTATTAGAGGACTGACATGATGATACACACTCGTGTACAGTAGGTGGCGGTATGCAACCAAAAGCTGTTTGCGACCCGCCATTAAAAAAGAGAAGAAGAAGAAGAAGCAGAAGAAGAAGAAGAGACGGAAGTATTGTTTTGAATGTTCGGCGCGTTTTGAGTTTGTTCGGCGCGTTTTGAGTTTGTGCAGCAGATTTGTTGAGACAGTGAAAGTAAACGCAGGTAATGTAACATTTATCCATTAAGGTATTAAGTTAACTGACCCAAAACCGTATAGTGGTTTAATTAATTGGTCTGCCACCATATTAAAACCAAAGCTTACATTGCCGTTGCAGTAGATTCGCCATGTTTCGTTGCTATAGTTTTTGCTGTTGGCTAAATGTTTACACAATACTGCTGCATTGTCTATTAACAAGTTATCTATCAGTTAATGTCACTTTACAGTACATTACCAGTTGTGCAGATATCGCAATGCCTTTTCTTTTTATGGAGCCACAATTAAGTCGTTGTTTTAAATGTTTTAAACGTTACGTCAGTTATGCCAGCCTCCATTCACAATGTAGTTATTTATAGCCTTTTTATGTATTCTTACTAAAGATAACCTTATACACAGTAAGTTCAACACAAGACAGTTTAGATTTTAATTTTGGCTTATATTACATGCATCAAAACACAACTTATATACAGTTTAAACAAGACATGTCAAATAGTAAGTCTAACAATTAACCAGATTAGCTTTAACTAGATAGTGTTTCTCAGGATAGTTACAAATGATCTGTATGCATAGCCGTGGGAACATGTTTCAAATGGGGGGTGCTGTGGGGATGGCACCAGTGCCGGTTTTGACCAATTTGCTGCCCTAGGCAAGATTTTAGCTGGCAATGAAAAACCTCTACAAAAGGCCAATACACTGCAAAAAGAGAAACGTATTGATATGGTGGACAGCTTATATAAAAAGGCTTCAAATGTATTTAGTAATCCATGAACATGTTGAATTGGAGGGGTGGACTTCACATCCTCTAAGGGGGTCTGGGGGTGTCCCCCCGGGAAGATTTTTTTAACATTTTAAAGTAAAATACTTAAATCTGGTGCACTTTGAGCGCCCAATTACTAGAGACTGATCAAGGGGATACAACTCTAAACACCCATGTAAAAAAGATCGGTTTGTATGTGAACATAACCGATAACCTACCATAGCCTACATTTATTTGTTATTGGCTAACTTGTTTTATTTTTGTGGTTCATTTATATCTTATTTTACCAGTTAACATTTATTTATTTATTTATTTATGCATATTTTTAAATCTCTCCAGTTTTAAACAATATTTTTGGTTTGCTGTCCTACAGTATACATTGGAATGATTTCAAACCTGTTTTTATTTATCCTAATAATTATAAAGGTGTCCCTTTGAAGTATTTGTTTACATAAATTGTGATCAAAACGTTTGAGACCCACTGAGATAACTTAGACTAAAGTGAACTATCTAAGCCCTCAGAGTCCTTTACCTCACTGAGCCTCTCAGTCTGACAGGACAGAACTCTCTCTCCACATTATTGTAGAAACAGCTTCTTATATCCGTTGGCGCAGCAGAAGCTAACAACAATCCCCGCCGGTACTGGTGCACCCCCTCTCTCTATCTATCTATCTGTCTCACTTTGGCTGTGAGCTGCGGGCGCCCGATAAGCCAACATTCCCCACTTTCATCACTTACAGCGCCCATCGTACAGGGCAAATGGAAAATGTAACCGGGGTGAAAAGGGTGTTATCTTTACTTAATTATGAATGTTGTTACATCAAGGCTGAAAATTCGTTTTTTTGTATTATATCTTGTGGAAGTGCAGATCCCCTGTCCTCCACCAGGGGGTGCTGCAGCACCCTCAGCACCCCTACTTCCCACGGCCTTGTCTGTATGGGTCATTTGCTTTTCTCCCATTCACTATTTTGTTATTCATTGCATTTGATGTAGTCTTACTAAATATGAGACGGTTCAGATATGAATTTGGCTTGTATCACATGCATCAAAACATAATGTATATACAGTTTAAGCAAGACCATTGGTGTATAAAGTAACTATGTAAATGTACTCAAGTTCTGTATTTAAAGGTCCCATGTCATGCTTTTCTGGCTATTACCCATCCCCTTGTGTGTTATGAAGGTTTTTCTGCATGTAAACGGTCTGCAGAGTCACAAACCCTCAAAGTACACCCTGAAGGGAGTAAAACTCTAACACAGAAAAGACCTGTCTATGCTGCCCCAGAACGCCTCGTTGGAGATTTCTCTTTTTCTTCCTGGGTACAGTGACGTGCCCATACCCAAATGAACCCATTGGTCCAAATGGACCAATCTGTGGAGCCGTTACGTTACGTCCGCGGAGCCGTTACATTTGGACCAATCCGCGGACTTCCTCACACACACACACACCCAATCTTTTCTCAGCTGCAGCTCCGCCGATTTTTCCTCCCTGAGACGGCGGGACGCGGCGAGGCTGTGAGTCGGTGTGTGACCACACACACAAACTCCCAGCCAGATTGCAGGTGTGTGTGTTCGGGCTGGGTTTCGCTGTGTCTCGCTGTCTCGCAGACGGCCACTGGGCATGGAGGGGGGGCAGGAGCTCCAACAAGGCGTTTAGGACAGAGAGTGAATACACATACTATACAGAGATGCTGTATGAGAAACCAATGTGATTTTGGAAAATTGCACAATATGCATTTATTTGAGTAGACCTCAACAATGGAATTATGATCAGTAGAAATGGCCATGACGTGGGACCTTTAAGTCTTCATTTGTGCTACTGTGTACTTCTACTCCACTACAATTCAGAGTTAAATGGTGTACTTTTCCTCCACTACGTGTATTTAATACCTTTAGTTACTTCACAGATTTTGATTAATGATGTGAAATCTAATCAAGTGTTAAATCAGACTTTAGTTCCACCTGGAGTAAATTCACAAGCTACCCTGCAGTATACAAAGTCATTCAGACTAGCTGCACCTTTAGCAGCTTTGAGAACACTTTCATGATCAATCGTTATAAAACATATCATATATATTATTCTGAAATGGACCAATCTGCACAATGACTACTTTTACTGTTGGTACTTTAAGTATATTTTGATGCCAACACTTTGACTTGTAACAGAGTATTCCTACACTCTGGTACTTCTATTCTTACTTAAGTACTTTTCCCGACTGAACATGTCAAAGTATCTTTACAAGTCTAACCATTAATGAAATGAACTTTAACTAGATAGTGTTTCTCAGGATAGGTACATTTCATCAGTTTGGATCGTTTGCTCCTACCCCCATATGTATGTTCCCCTGTGATTTCTTACGTTGTTTGTTTTTCCTATCAGAGAATGGCCTCCGCATTTATCGATGAGAGTGCGATGAAGACACCTACAAACGTCCGAGTGAAGAAGTTTGTGAACGGAGGGACCCCCATCACCATCCCGGCCTCACCCTTCATGAAGAAACTCGGCTGTGGGACTGGGGTCAACGTTTACCGCATGGACAGGTTTGTAGTTTCCTCTGTTTGATAAAAAACAAATGTGTCTGATATATCAACACCGGAAAAACCAGACATGCAAATTCTATGAGCAGTTTCTGTATTGAATAGTCACATATCTTCAGAGGTGGGAAGTAGTGGAGTACAAATACTCTGTTACTGTGCTGCTTAAGTACATCTTTCTGGTATCAGTACTTTACTCCACTACTTATTTTTCTGACGACTTTTTACTTTTACTTCTTACATGTTGAACCCAAATACCTGTACTTTCTACTTCTTACATGTTGAACCCAAATACCTGTACTTTCTACTTCTCTCATGTTGAACACAAATACCTGTACTTTCTACTTCTTACATGTTGAACACAAATACCTGTACTTTCTACTTCTTACATGTTGAACTCAAATACCTGTACTTTCTACTTCTCACATGTTGAACACAAATACCTGTACTTTCTACTTCTCACATGTTGAACACAAATACCTGTACTTTCTACTTCTTACAAGTTGAACACAAATACCTGTACTTTCTACTTCTCACATGTTGAACACAAATACCTGTACTTTCTACTTCTTACATGTTGAACCCAAATACCTGTACTTTCTACTTCTTACATGTTGAACACAAATACCTGTACTTTCTACTTCTCACATGTTGAACACAAATACCTGTACTTTCTACTTCTTACATGTTGAACACAAATACCTGTACTTTCTACTTCTCACATGTTGAACACAAATACCTGTACTTTCTACTTCTTACAAGTTGAACACAAATACCTGTACTTTCTACTTCTCACATGTTGAACACAAATACCTGTACTTTCTACTTCTTACATGTTGAACCCAAATACCTGTACTTTCTACTTCTTACATGTTGAACACAAATACCTGTACTTTCTACTTCTCACATGTTGAACACAAATACCTGTACTTTCTACTTCTTACGTGTTGAACACAAATACCTGTACTTTCTACTTCTTACAAGTTGAACACAAATACCTGTACTTTCTACTTCTTACATTTTGAACACAAATACCTGTACTTTCTACTTCTTACAAGTTGAACACAAATACCTGTACTTTCTACTTCTTACATGTTGAACCCAAATACCTGTACTTTCTACTTCTTACATGTTGAACACAAATACCTGTACTTTCTACTTCTTACATGTTGAACACAAATACCTGTACTTTCTACTTCTTACATGTTGAACACAAATACCTGTACTTTCTACTTCTTACATTTTGAACTCAAATACATGTACTTTCTACTTCTTACATGTTGAACTCAAATACATGTACTTTCTACTTCTCTCATTTTCCAAACAGGCTGGTTCCTTTAGTCTGAATGTGTGTTTGGTGGCGTGATCATTATTATTTAGAGTCATTGCGTGCCTATTGATTTGAACACGATCCGTGTATCCATCATTTCCTGGTCTTCTCTAAAGAAGAGGGACCAATGAAAACGTTGTCATGTTGCTGTTGGTCACCATGGAAACATTCATTAGCTAACAATGACATTATTGTTCTATTAATATAAAGGGAGGTCAGGTACTCTTTAAAACAGCTGCTAGTTATGGGTACTTTTTACTGAAGTACATTTAGAAGCCCATACTTCTTTTAGTCAGTACTTCTACTTTTACCAGAGTATTTTTAAACACGAGTATCTGTACTTCTACTTGAGTAAAGGATGTGTGTCCCGTACTTTTGCCATCTCTGCATATCTTTCCAAAAGATTTCATGTGTCAACATTTCTGTCACCCATTCCTTCTGCATATGAAATGTTTTCTCTCTGTCCATAAATAATATCCATGTGTTGTTTATTTATTTAATCCTAGGATGGGAAAGCTGAACGCGTCTCCCTGGGCTGTGAAGAAGATCAACACCAAGTGTGCATCCAATCAGATGGCGATGTTTCAGAAGCGCCTGAACGAGGAGGCAGAGGTCCTGAAGGGAATCAACCACCCCAACATCGTTGGTAAGACGTCACAGCAGGAAAATGATTCAGGAGAGAAAACATAGATTAATAACTTAATGTCTCTTTAAGTCTCTATCATCAATTACCAAAGGAATACTTCGATGAGACTTAAGGTACAAACTGCACAATTATTATTGATGATAACTTTGATAAAGGTTTCACAATCTCTACTTCAAATGGACAGCGATAAAACTCCCATTTTCACAAAGGCCTGATGAGAAAAATAAGTAAATGCATCTTCAGCATTGATGTTTTTTTAATCTCAGCTCACTTTAATAGTGCTTATTAAAGATATCAAAGAAGAGAAAAATATAATCTTAAACACAAAACAATGCAAGTTCAAATATAAGGATAAAATGAACATGTATAAAGTTAAAATATATATTTTTGATGTGAATGAACTGTAATGTAAACCGGAAAGTAGAGGATGTACAGGTAATAAGAAGTAAAGCATGAATATGCATTCTGGGATGTTATCAGGTAGTAATACAAAGTAGTACAAATGGAAAAGGAAAGGAGGTGAAGGGACAATATATAAGTAAACATGCTTTAGATCAAGGGTGTCAAACTCAAGGCCCGGGGGCCAAATCCGGCCCGCGACTTCATTTCTGTGGCCCCACAAGAGCTTGCGAAGAATATAATATGTTTATTATACGATTACATGCCGATCTACAGAAGCATGATGTCCATAAACTACATGTCCCACAATGCATCTCATATTAGACTCGGAATTTGACTTTTTTTCTCAAAATGTCACTTATTTTTTTTTGTTTTTCCAGAATTTGGCTTCTCTTTTTAAATCATTTTGTGACATGCGCACTGAAAGAGACTTGCAATTGTTTGCCCTAGACTTCTGCTTTCAGACGTAGTTAATTATGAAGTTATTACCCTATCCGATAATAATCCAATGCAGAGGCAATCATGTAATAGGATACATTATTTTATATATATATTGAATATTTAAATATGTATATTTATATAGTCTTAAAGTTACAACCGGCCCTTTGAGTGCAACCATAATGCTGATGTGGCCCGTGATGAAATTGAGTTTGACACCCCTGCTCTAGATTCAGGCTGATTGGACAAATGCTTTAACTGTGCTGTCGGCTTTTCCATACTTACTTACTTTCATTTTCTAACCAAACACAACAATCTGGTGTTGATTATGTGTCCCTGTCATCCCAACATCGTAGGGTTTCGTGCCTTCACCGAGGCCAAGGACGGAACAAAGTGTCTGGCGATGGAGTACGGAGGAGAGCAGTCGCTCAACGACCTGATCGAGAAGAGGAAGGCGGATGGCCTCAAAGCTTTCCCTGCTGCCAACATCGAGAAAGTAGCGCTGCATGTTGCACGTGGCCTTCAGGTAAACCATGAAGTCACTTCCACCTACGTCTTTCTCTGGACTCACTCTGGTGTCTGTATACACTAGAAATGTCAATATTAGTTTATTGTTTATGTCAGCTGCTCTTCCCATTTGAACCCCTTTGAAATCTCAAGTTATAGTGTAGAGGAGTGTAATCGAGCAGGTAATAGAAGTTCTTATTTTCTCCTTTCTCTCCCCAGTATCTGCACAATGAGAAGAAGCTGCTGCACGCCGACATGAAGTCCTGTAACGTCGTCATCAAGGGCGACTTTGAGACGGTGAAGATCTGCGATGTCGGCGTGTCTCTGCAGCTCGACGAGAACATGAGAGGTATTGTGAGAGCTCGTGTCGGTGAAGATAGAAATCAATTGTATACTAATACTCTGCATGATAGTATTCAAGTTCGGGGATATCTCAAAAATAACAAACTGTGTTCCTCAGCTCCTCAATATATTAAGAATTTAAAAGAAATAGTAGGTCAGTATCAGCAACTTTGTAAACAACAGGGAAAATATAGCATATTTTCCTACTTTTTTATTTATAGCAGGTTACACAATCATTTGGACAAACCTTTTAAAATTGTAAAGAGTCATTCCTTTGTTGTTCAACCTTGAAGCAATTATCTCAAGGTTTTCAAGTGATAACAGTTTTGGAAATTGAGCAATAACAAAGGGGGGAGGATGACGTTGTGTCACGTGACTTGAATTTTGAATTGAGCCGTCCCTTATAGATACTATCTCTTTGCATATGCACACACACACTTTTGAATTGAGCCGTCCCTTACAGTGTTTCCCATACATTGATTTATTTGTGGCGGGTCGCCACAATTAAATATCGTCTGCCACAAATGGATCTCATAAAATTTAATTAAAAAAAATTATTATAAAAAAATGTTTTTGTAGTCTAATGGATAGTGAGTTGGTCTGATGATCGGAAGGTTGCGAGTTCAAATCCTGCCTGGAACACCACTACTAGTGTGTCCTTGAGTAAGGCACTTAGCCCTCGGTTACTCCAGGGAGAATGTCCCTGTGATTGATCATTGTAAGTCTCTTTGGAATAAGGCGTCTGCGAAATGCCTGAATTGTAAATGATATTTTTGGGAGAATAAACCCCACAGATCCTCAACTCTGGTGTGTATTATCTTATTTGAGGGGGGGGTGGATGCATGGACCACTCGAATAGGTTAAGGGGCCTTTGGCTTTTCTTGCCGGCGGGGGGGGGGGGGTGCGGTGCCCCCACAAATAGAATCAAATTCTGTGGGAAACACTGCCTTATATTTACACTATCTCTTTACATATGCACACACACACTTTTGAATTGAGCCGTCCCTTATAGATACTATCTCTTAACGTATGCACACACACCATTTTGAATTGCGCCGTCCCTTATCCTATCTCTTAACGTCTCCCTGCCGACAGGGACACCCCTCCTGGCATGGTCCTTGGAAGATGCGGCGGTGTTTTGTTTTTTTCCGTCACAGGAACGCGCTTTGCTGGCGGCGAAAATAATCCCACCAGACTCCTTTGCCCCTCCAACAGAGCGATGTCCTTTTTCCTTTTTCCCTTTCGTCATTTCAAGCTATATTTTTTTTTGACGGTCTCGGCTCGAGTTTAGGGTGTTCCGAGCTGAATAAGAGCGTCAAATGACACCAAGACACCCCCCTGGAGGAAACGCTGATTGACTGTGAGGATTGAATGGAGCACAAAGGATGCTTCAGTCTGACTATATTGAATCTCCCATTAGATGGTAGCAGTTCATATTCTCTGTTCAGAACATGCTTTGGGTCCCAGATGATGTTGTTGGACAGCCTCTCAGGTTACTATGGTAAGCTGAGTCAGAAAGTCTTTGACAGGGTCGACCAACAATCTTTGAGCAGATTTGACAGGTGGAGCAGTTTTGATTTTCAAACACTTGTACCAGGTAGTATTGCAGTACTGTAGAGTAGACTAAATGTCCAACCTGGTTTCATGAATAGTGTTTTCCCTTCTCCTCAGTGTCAGATCCGAAGGCGGAGTACATCGGCAGCGAGCCTTGGACACCGAAGGAAGCTCTGGAGGGCGGAGAGATCACGGACAAGGCGGACATCTTTGCATACGGGCTGACGCTGTGGGAGATGATGTCGCTGGCCATGCCTCACATGGAGATGCTGGAGGATGAGAACGACGAAAAAGAAGTAGATGAGGAGGAAGATGAAGGTGAGACAGACGCTCTGTAGCCTCAGGAAGCATGACTTTCACACTTTGTCAACACAAATTCCTTCAGGAGCCACATTTTAGTACATTTTAGACTTGTTTTTCTGAAATACTTTGGTGTTCCCATGCATATTAGATACACATTTGTAGCTTATTGGAAACAAATACTTCATAGCTGTTATTAAATATATGAGAATCACATTTTTATGGCATACTAGTACTTAGTATTTCTGTTGGCATAAACTGTGACTTTTAAAGACAATTGTAGGTTTAGTGGTACAAATCTGTCGTGAGCTGAGCTGCACTAATATCTTCTTTATACTATGTCATTAGTAGTTTGAAAATATAGTCACAATATGTCAAGTAAAATGTCAAATTCAGAACACCCAGTCTCTAAAACATCTTCAAATTATACACATTTTGGTTAAGGTTATCAAAAATTGGGAAAGTCTGTGGATAAAAAGCTTATGGTTGATTTTTTTTTTTTACATTTAATGCCGCTACATTGTAATCTCTAACCTTCAAATTATACATTCACATTTTGCTTAAAGGTGGGGTAGGTAATTCACTTCAGAAACAATTTTTTTTATATTCCATGGAATGATCTTAACATCCCGATAGCAATGAATATATTAAATGCTTTGCCAATAAATACACACAAAAAAAATGTCATCTGTGGAAGCCGTGGCGCTGTAAAAAGCACGACCAATCATCTGAGCCGGCCCGGCTAAAGTAACTGGATGGCCTACCTGCCTGTCAGCCTTCCATCTGTGCACAAACTTATCTCGTGCCCTCATTGGTCATGTGCGCGTTCGTGTGTGTTGGAGGAGGGGCTCTGTGAGGAAGTCTGAAGGAAGGGGCAGATTTTATCCGGTTGTGTATTTTCAAATTCTAGCGCACTCGAGCTGGTTTCTCCATTCTTACCTACCCTACCTTTAACATTATCCAAAATTGGAAACGTCTGTCGATAAAATGGTTGATTTTTTTTGGACATTTTAGGCCGCTACATTCAGACCAGTTACGTTTGTGTTTCAGACCAATCGTTCGAGGTCAGTTTCGACGAGGAGGCGTACTACGATAGGTTGGGCACGCGGCCGGCGGTGGACCTCGAGGTTCTCGGCAACTCGTACCGGAGGATGGTGGAGCTCTTCTACCTGTGCACTGAGGAAGACCCCATGAAAAGACCCTCAGCCGCACAGATCCTCCAGGCTTTAGAGAGCAACGTCCCGCTGAATATAAACCCCAACGATGTCATCGTCATCGACTAGATCTGCAAGTTAGTTATCTAGTTTAGGATCCAGACTATTGTTTAAAGGCTGGTTTAAGATGTATTGCGAATTTCTCTTATTTACTATCCAGAAAATGTAAATGTTTCAGATCTGGACTAAATGTAGAAAAACACCAGGCGCTAAATGGTTGATTTTGGCGTGAAAAACAAATCTTTATACTGAGTGTAAATGTTTCTACTTACTGTTTGTGTTATGTTTGTTTCTGCACTTCTGTAAACATTCATGTCTCGATCAAACTCTTGAGCTATCCTGTGTTTATCTTCTTTGTATGTTGCGCTTATGTATTATCGGCTATAATAGAATTAAAGATATATTGAATGAAGTTGTTTTTGTATTGTTATTTGAGCTAAGCTGCAAGCTATGTGCTTGTATTTTAGGTATTAAAATCATGCTTAGCAATTTATTTCAAATGGGAAGTATTAGGAACTCTAAAGAAAACAGTGGTTATTATTTGATGCTAAAACGAGATTATCTTATATGTTATATTCCAACCCAGTCTCACGGCATTTCGTGTTATAGTCACGAAATGAATCTATTGATTCGTGTTCACCAACACGATTTCCCCATTTTTTTCGTGTCACACAGAACGATTTTAAAAGCAATGTATTTCTATTAAATTAATTGCTTTGACTACAACACGAAATGTCGTGAGACTGGGTTGGTTATTCTAAAGATTTATAGTGTTCATGTTTGCAGTTAATATAAAGCTACCGTAGCACAAAGACTGGAACGAGCTAGATTTGTATTTTGTAGTCACACAGATACACTTTTTAAAAAGGAAGAATTATATAAAACAGATTTAAGAGAACTGTTAGTCAGGGTACAGGACTGTCTCAGAAAATTAGAATATTGTGATAAAGTTCTTTATTTTCTGTAATGCAATTAAAAAAACAAAAATGTCATACATTCTGGATTCATTACAAATCAACTGAAATATTGCAAGCCTTTTATTATTTTAATATTGCTGATTATGGCATACAGCTTAAGAAAACTCAAATATCCTATCTCTAAATATTAGAATATCATGAAAAAGTATACTAGTAGGGTGTTCAACGAATCACTTGAATCGTCTAATTAACTCGAAACACCTGCAAGGGTTTCCTGAGCCTTGAAAAACACTCAGCTTGGTTCAGTAAACTAAATCACAAGTATGGGGAAGACTGCTGATCTGACTGCTGTCCAGAGGACCGTCATTGACACCCTCCATCAGGAGGGTAAGACACAAAAAGAAATTTCTCAAAGAGCAAGCTGTTCACAGAGTGCAGTTTCAAAGCACATCCACAAAAAGTCTGTTGGAAGGGGGAAATGTGGCAGGAAACGCTGCACAACCAAGAGAGATGACCGCAGCCTTAACAGCATTGTGAAGAAGAGTCGCTTCCAGAATTTGGGGGAGCTTCAAAGACAGTGGACTGAAGCTGGAGTCCAGGTATCAAAAGTCACTGTTCACAGACGTGTCCGGGAAATGGGCTACAATAGCCGTATTCCCATGGTCAAGCCACTTCTGAACTCAAGACAACGGAAGAGGCGTCTGACTTGGGCTAAGGAAAAGAAGCACTGGACAGTTGCACAGTGGTCCAAAGTCCTCTTTTCAGACGAAAGCAAGTTTTGTATTTCATTTGGAAGTCAAGGCGCCAGAGTCTGGAGAAAGGCTGGAGAGGAGCAAAATCCAAGTTGCTTGAAATCCAGTGTGAAGTTCCCACAGTCAGCGATGGTTTGGGGAGCCATGTCAGCTGCTGGTGTTGGTCCACTGTGTTTCATCAAGCCCAGAGTAAATGCAGCTGTGTACCAAGAGATTTTAGAGCACTACATGCTTCCGTCTGCTGAAAAGCTCTATGGAGATGAGGAATTCATTTTCCAGCATGATCTGGCACCTGCCCACAGTGCCAAAACCACCAGTAACTGGTGTACTGACCATGGCATTACTGTCCTCGATTGGCCTGCAAATTCCCCTGACCTGAACCCCATAGAGAATATGTGGGGTGTTGTGAAGAAGAAGCTGAAAGACACCAGACCCAACAATGCTAATGAGCTAAAGGCCGCTATTGAAGCATCCTGGGCATCCATAACACCTCAGCAATGCCACAGGCTGATTGCCTCCATGCCACGCCGCATTGATGCAGTAATCCGTGCAAAAGGATTCCCAACCAAGTACTGAGTGCATTAATGGACATTTTCAAATGTTTGATTGTGTTTTGCTGTTATAAATCTTTTTTTTTTTTACTTGGTCTGAGGAACTATTCTAATTTTTTGAGATAGGATATTTGAGTTTTCTTAAGCTGTATGCCATAATCAGCAATATTAAAATAATAAAAGGCTTGCAATATTTCAGTTGATTTGTAATGAATCCAGAATGTATGACATTTTTGTTTTTTTAAATTGCATTACAGAAAATAAAGAACTTTATCACAATATTCTAATTTTCTGAGACAGTCCTGTATATGCAGGAATCCTGAAGTCAGATGTAAGACCTTTTTTAAGACCCTTTCCACACATTTTAAGGCCTCTTCGAGTTCTAACCGGTTACCTTGGCGACACACTTTGCCTCACATTGACTATACAGTATTGATTGTCCTTCCAACCATTTGGACGCAGACTCGCATTTCCCCATAACGATGTTGTTTAGCAACCGGCGTAAACGGACCTTCGCACGATATCAAGCAGTGAGCGTGCGATGTCCTTTTCAGATGACGTCAGATCCAACGGGATGCCATAAATAAACTACACAGAATCACACTACACACCTACGCAATGATTACATTCAGGCACACTGTAGAATACAACCTCTTTGGACAATTGATATACTTATTGAAAACAAGCTACAAAATGTAATACCTTGGAAAATGCCCTTTAATACTTTTTAATAGCCTTCATTTTCACTAAATTGATTTATCAACTTTTAAGACCCTG
The DNA here is from genome assembly GCF_949606895.1 of Notothenia rossii. Lineage (NCBI taxonomy): Eukaryota > Metazoa > Chordata > Actinopteri > Perciformes > Nototheniidae > Notothenia > Notothenia rossii. The sequence goes on along the minus strand of NC_136906.1, from coordinate 75,242,013 downwards.
CGGACCCCCTGGTTAGTGTATAAAAACACGTTCAAGAAACAATTTTAGGCAATATGTTTATTAATGTATTTACAAAGTAGAATGGCCTCCACATCTCAAACAGGTCTATTAACATATGTTCCTTCCAAAAAATAATCAGGAAAACGTCCAACTGGAAGTAACAAAAAAGGAAAAACGTATAAAAAGGAGGCCTCTGTGTCTTTGATACAAAAAGGGAAAAATATTTTCAGTCCCTGCCCATTTCAAGCTGCTCATTAAGCAGAATATAAACATCTGAATACAAAACAGTGTCAATATACACAACATTCAACAGCAGAACGGAATATAAATACTGAGCGATAACAGGCACATCATTAACCTCTGAAAACTCAACATACTTCACCCACGAAATGTCCTTTGAATTATTAAAACTCCATGTTTTCCTGAATATTTCAAGCACACTTTGTTCATCTCACATGCCTCCACTGACAAAATGCTCTAAAATAACCCAGAAAGGTATTGATGAATGTATTAAATGTCATCTGTCTAGCAGATTTAAATTGACAGTTTCACGTCTAAAAGAGCATTTTAAATAGTAAAATAGGTCCAAATGCACGTGTTTGGCAAGTAGTGTGCATACGTCTTGATTAAAAAACCTTTGATTAAACTGCATCGTTTTTCTATTAAAACACAGCCCTGATTTACTTTACCCAATTCTGTACTCAATGTGGAGGTTTGCCAGAAAACACCTTTCAGATGTAGGGCGACTACAGGTGAAGATTTTGTGGGTGAAGCGTTGCTTTAACCATGAACACAGAACGTATCGTAACTAAACATCTGAAGCTTAAACACTCTTCAATTCAATCTAACGCCTAGTCCACATAAGAACCTGAACAAGTATGGCTTTGCATATGAAAGACAATTTAACGATTGCCGGAAGGTGTGTTGATAAGCAATACTTATAATGAACCGTGAGAGTTAAAACAGTGATGCATCCTCCAGCTTTTTACTTCATGAGATGAAGTTGTAAACGAGGAAGGTCGGTGTGTTGGAGAACTTTGTAGCAAACTGTTTGCCGTCAGGTGTCGGGTCGGAGAAGGCGATCTCCTGCTTCGTGAGGTGGCTGCCGTACACGAAGGTGCTCCTTTAAGAAAACAAGGAAAAGGGAAGAACCATGTTTTTAAATTAGTGTCAGGTTGTCCATAGGTCAGCATTATCTGGTTTATTAATGACATTTAACATTTCTTTTTGACCCTCAAAAAACAATTGTATCATAACCAGAGCTACACAAATGAAACAAGCAGTTATCAATTAAATGTATCTAGATTTTTTTTTACTCATTTAAAAAAGGAGAAATATTAGCGAGCATGTGGTAAACTCCTGACGTTTTGAACAACTCACTTTTACTTGTGATCTGAACTAAAGGTTTTAGAAAAGGCTACAAAGACACATTTATAAACAAAAGGTTATTTCTTAACATTACAGATTTAAATCATTACCCTGGGAATTTGTACAAAAGAAACAAGAAGACCTTAAAGGTCCCCTATCATACTGTTTTTCATCAATATGAAAAATATGGGTTACCTTGGTTGGTGATTGGCTAATGGTTACACAAGCCAAAACATCGTTATGACATCATTAAGTGGGTAAAATCTGATCAGCTCATTTTCAGACAGGTTTTTATAGAAATGGATCAAAAAGAGAGAGAATCTTTGTTCCTGAAACTTTCAGAGTCTCTTTCCACAGAGGGGACACATGTTGATGTAGAAGAGACATGAAGAAGAGGGGACACATGTTGATGTAGAAGAGACATGGAGAAGAGGGGACACATGTTGATGTAGAAGAGACATGAAGAAGAGGGGACACATGTTGATGTAGAAGAGACATGGAGAAGAGGGGACACATGTTGATGTAGAAGAGACAAGAAGAAGACGGGGACACACGTTGATGTAGAAGAGACATGAAGAAGAGGGGGAACACATGTTGATGTAGAGGGGACACATGTTGATGTAGAAGAGACATGAAGAAGAGGGGACACATGTTGATGTAGAAGAGACCATGGAGAAGAGGGGACACATGGTGATGTAGAGGGGACACATGTTGATGTAGAAGAGACATGAAGAAGAGGGGACACATGTTGATGTAGAAGAGACATGGAGAGAGGGGACACATGTTAATGTAGAGGGGACATGAAGAAGAGGGGACACATGTTGATGTAGAGGGGACACATGTTGATGTAGAAGAGACATGAAGAAGAGGGACACATGGTGATGTAGAGGGGACACATGTTGATGTAGAAGAGACATGAAGAAGAGGGGACACATGTTGATGTAGAAGAGACATGGAGAAGAGGGGACACATGGTGATGTAGAGGGGGACACATGTTAATGTAGAAGAGACATGAAGAAGAGGGGACACATGTTGATGTAGAGGGGACACATGTTGATGTAGAAGAGACATGAAGAAGAGGGGACACATGTTGATGTAGAAGAGAACATGGAGAAGAGGGGACACATGTTAATGTAGAAGAGACATGAAGAAGAGGGGGACACATGCTGATGAAGAAGAGACATGAAGAAGAGGGGACACATGTTGATGTAGAAGAGACATGAAGAAGAGGGGACACATGTTGATGTAGAAGAGGGGACACATGTTGATGTAGAAGAGACATGAAGAAGAGGGGACACATGTTGATGTAGAAGAGACATGAAAGAAGAGGGGACACATGTTGATGTAGAAGAGGGGACACATGTTGATGTAGAAGAGACATGAAGAAGAGGGGACACATGTTAATGTAGAAGAGACATGAAGAAGAGGGGACACATGTTAATGAAGAAGAGACATGAAGAAGAGGGGACACATGTTGATGTAGAAGAGGGGACACATGTTGATGTAGAAGAGACATGAAGAAGAGGGGACACATGTTGATGTAGAAGAGGGGGACACATGTTGATGTAGAAGAGACATGGAGAAGAGGGGACACATGTTGATGTAGAAGAGACATGGAGAAGAGGGGGACACATGTTAATGTAGAAGAGACATGAAGAAGAGGGGACACATGCTGATGAAGAAGAGACATGAAGAAGAGGGGGACACATGTTGATGTAGAAGAGACATGAAGAAGAGGGGACACATGTTGATGTAGAAGAGGGGGACACATGTTGATGTAGAAGAGACATGAAGAAGATGGGGACACATGTTGATGTAGAAGAGACATGAAGAAGAGGGGGACACATGTTGATGTAGAAGAGACATGAAGAAGAGGGGACACATGTTGATGTAGAAGAGGGGACACATGTTGATGTAGAAGAGACATGGAGAAGAGGGGACACATGTTTGATGTAGAAAGAGACATGGAGAAGAGGGGGACACATGTTAATGTAGAAGAGACATGAAGAAGAGGGGACACATGCTGATGAAGAAGAGACATGAAGAAGAGGGGACACATGTTGATGTAGAAGAGACATGAAGAAGAGGGGACACATGTTGATGTAGAAGAGGGGACACATGTTGATGTAAGAAGAGACATGAAGGAGAGGGGACACATGTTGATGTAGAAGAGACATGAAGAAGAGGGGACACATGTTGATGTAGAAGAGACATGGAGAAGAGGGGACACATGTTGATGTAGAAGAGACATGAAGAAGAGGGGACACATGTTGATGTAGAAGAGACATGAAGAAGAGGGGGACACATGTTGATGTAGAAGAGACATGAAGAAGAGGGGACACATGTTGATGTAGAAGAGACATGAAGAAGAGGGGACACATGTTGATGTAGAAGAGGACATGAAGAAGAGGATTTTGCATAATAGGTGACCGTTAAGACTTGTGTTGTACTGACGGTGTCCAGCATGCGTTGTGGCGATGCCCTGTCGTCGGGCCAGGCTGAAGACCCAGATGCGGCTGATCCCACAGAGAGCCTGCTCGGGGACGGTGGAGCAGCACCAGGGCACGGTGTCGCTCCATGAAGTCGTCCCTTCGTCATGTCTTTGTTATGCTCCGGCTGCTCCAACACTCTGTACGCCTGAGGAGACACACCAAGGAGCAATTAGGCTCCGAACAATTAACTGCAAAGAGTTTGAAACGTCACAAACCAAAAAGGGAATTGGAGTCAGAAATGCAATAGGTTATTCTGATTAATAACATGCCTGTATTAGTTGATTTGTATGCATGTAGATTAAAGTAAAAGTCAACTTTATTGTCAATCTTTCAGTTTGTATGTACAGACCGAGATCAGAATACCGTTTCCCACAATCCCAAATACAAATATATATATCCTACACACAATCAGACACATTAATACATAAATAAAGGCACAACAATCAATATATACAATACGCTGTTCCAAACTTGTTATACTTAACAAATAAAGGCTTTTACTAAAAAAATGTTTGTCTTTCGGCCCGCTACACCACACACACACACACACACACACACCCACACACACACACACACACACACACACACCCCCCCCTACCTGTCTGATGGGCTCGGCGACGAGGCAGCCCACCACCATGCGCTCAGAGTTGATGAACAGGTACGTCTTCGCCTGCGCCGGTCTGCTCAGAGTCAGCTGCTGGAAACCCAACTCGCTATCCGCTACATGTCGAACGTCATCAGCCTGAAAACAAACACACATGGTGAGGAAGAACGTGTGGAAAAACAAGTCTGTACAACACAAAGGTAAAAACATTCCCAGCAGTCAGATGTTTGACTGATTGGATTGCTAGCCAGCTGAACTGAGTTTAAAGACTTAAAGTGGAGAAATAAGTTGAACTCCAAAACCTTTTTTGATGGCGTATTTGGGATCACCTGGCAGAACAAGGATGATTTTTCCATCCCAGAACTCAGCAACGATACGCTCCTTCTTCCAGCCCTGAAAACACAACAGAGAGAAGAAGCTTGTAGTTTTGTTCACGCAGAAGAAGTGTGTAAAATAACAAACTACTTAACATAAACACAAGCTACATAAACTATTACGGTGGCAACAAAAGAGAAAAGACTGAAGGGACAGTAAAAGGTTAAAGTAAGATAAGAAAGTAGTCCCTATCAGATCATAGAGCAGTTTAATTAGGAGTACTACAGGTCTATTGCGTTGAAAAGAACCACTTGATTGTCCCTCACTATGTCAATTATGCCTCTGTTACGAAACATCCCTTTTGTTATTGAATAAAGTTTGTGAACATTGTATAAGATGCACATCGGAAAACAGAAGGGGAGGGTTTCAATGTTTACTGTTCCCCTATTGCAAAGGTTTACTACTCCCTGTAACTGGTGAAATGTTCTCAACTGTCTTCTAAATAAAGAATTGTAAAAAAGACAATGTGCCATCAGCGCATAGCTAGGTGTCAAAGTTCAGTCAGAGAGATTAATGGACATCTTTACCACATATTTGATGGATTCGAGGAAGCGTTGGTGGAACAGGTTGTGTTGGAAGGTGTCCTCCGGGTTGTCAAAGCTGTACACCATCCCACAGGAGCTGCAGGTCGTTGCTCCAAACTGCTTCTGACCTGCGTCCTGAGCGGGGACATGGAGAGAAACATCGAGTGAACACACAAAAAGAAAAATACAATTAAAGTGGACCTATCATGCTATTTTTAGGCAATAGCATAGGTCTCAGATATACAAGAAAATATATAAAAAAACATGTCTATGAAGTGTTTTGCTCAAAATACCAAACAGATCGCCCATTCTAGCCATGCCTCATATCCCTCCATTTCACTTCCTGTTTCAAACGTGCTGATTAGATAGATAGATCTGATAGAGCTTTAAAAAAAAAAACGCCATATCATGGATTATCAA
>NC_136906.1:75203888-75236030 GCF_949606895.1 Notothenia rossii | reverse complement strand
AATTAAGGGGTTTGACGTGAGAGACGATTTTTTTTAAATCAAAAGGCTGATACATCTATAACATGTGGGAAGAACATTCACCAGAACATCAAAGCTTAACTTTGTTTTATGCTGTGTAAATTTCCCTTTTTCTCACAAAAGTAATCTCTCTTTTTTGCACGACTGACGACTAAACAGACCGTCTCACCTTTTGGAGGCAGAGCCAAAGATGGGATACACCCCTGCAGCATCTGTGGAGAAAATACAGTTATATATTTAAAATAAAGCAAAATATATCGAACTGTGGTGCTTTTAACAACTGTGTGTGTGTGTGTGTGTGTGTGTGTGTGTGTGTGTGTGTGTGTGTGTGTGTGTGTGTGAGCCTGATTGTGTATGCGTGTGTGTGTGTGTATGCGTGTGTGTGTGTGAGGGTATGCATGTGTATGTGTGTGTGTGTGTGCGTGTGTGTGTGTGAGGGTATGCATGTGTGTACCTTTGGGTGGGCTAGCAGCAGGACTTAGATCACTCAGGTCTAAACTGGGCTTAGAGCCTCCATCCTGGAACTAGAGTGAAACAAAATGAGTTTTTGTTCATGAAAAATAAATTGACAAATCAACATTTAATTTACAAAGTTGTTGACAGTGTTTGTTTCTTCTGTACCTGAACACTGAGGGATGAGGCTGTGGAGGCGGGACTTGCTGTTGGAGTCCTTGACAACACGATTGACAGCTCCTTGGTGATCCCATACGTCTCTAACAGCATTTTAGGAGAGCTGCAGGAGGAAGATGAAGGATGTTTAAGACCTAGAACAATGATTTTCTACTCACTCCGTAGTCTAGTTACACATTTGGTCACAGGATACCCAAACATGCGATGATGCATTCGGAAATATTTTGTGCCAAATGGTGTGATGTTAGTGCAGTGTTTTCCCTATATACAAATAGTAGCGAGCCGCTGCTAGAGGGCGCCAGCCAGGTACCCCAAAAAAAAAAAAGTTTAATTTTTTTATTAAAATAATAATAAGTGGCGACCCTTTTTCATTTTTGATTGTTTTTTATGTGGATTTGTAGTATTGTGTTACTGTATGTTCAATAACGGTGTATTTTTGCTAATTCTTGCGACATTGCCACTGTATGTGCTAGGAAGGGTAGATTTTTGGCACAGGCGGTCGCCTAGGGCGCCAGATCTGGGGGGCGCTGCGCTGGTAGCGTTGGCGCTCATCCTAATTTTCGGCCTTGATGTAACAACATTCATAATTAAGTAAATGTAACACCCTTTTCACCCCAGTTACAGTTTTCATTTGCCCTGTACGATGGCCGCTGTAAGTGATGAAAGTGGGGGATGTTGGGCTTATCAGACGCCCGCAGCTCACAGCCAAAGTGCGACCGTGGAAGCGAGGGAGAGAGAGAGAGAGGTACCGGCGCTGTTGTTATTAGAATCTGGTGCTAGCTGCGCAAACGGATATAAGAAGTAGATGTTTCTACAACCGGGGTAGAGGAGAGCTCTCCTGTCAGACTGAGAGGCTCAGTGAGGTAAAGGACTCTCTGAGTATTTAGATAGTTAATTTTAGTCTAAGTTATCTCAGTGGGTCTCAAACATGTTGACCACAAATTATGTAAACACATATTTCCTTTATAATTATTAGAATAAATAAAAACAGGTTTGAAATCATTCCAATGTATACTATAGGACAGTAAACCAAAAATATTGTTTAAAGTTGGAGAGATACAAAAATATGCATAAATAAATACATGTTAACTGGTAAAATAAGATATAAATGAACAACAAAAATAAAATAAGTTACATTTATTTGTTATTGGCTATGGTAGGTTGTTGGTTATGTTCACATACTTATTTAATTATTAAAATGTAAACCGATCTTTTTCATATGGGTGTTTAGAGACCTAGATCAGGTCTCTAGTAATTGTGTGCTCAAAGTGCACCAGATTGAAGCATTTTACTTTAAAATGTTCCGGGGGTCGCGAGATGATTACAAAATAAAAATGGAAAATTAAAAAAAAAAAAAAAAGATAAAAAAAAAAAGATTTAAAAAAAAGATAATTTTAATTTTTTTAAAATTATTAATAATAACGTTTGCATAGACATTTTCAGGGGCGGACTAGCCATCTGTATAATTTCCCTGCAACGAGGCTCCCCCTTTGACAATCCACTAGCGCAGTGTTTCTCAAACTTTTTCATACAAAGGACCACTTAACCAATAAAAACACTCATGGAACCCCCCATCGACAGGGGGTCGCCAGTCTCTGGCACTGTTATTTTGGGGGTCGCGGGCTGAAAAGTTTGGGAACCCCTGCCCTAGAGGATGTGACGTCCACCCCCCAATTCAAACATGTTCATACAATACTGAATACATTTGAAGCCATTTTGACGCATATTACCTATGTCAATACGTTTCGGTTTTTGTAGAGTATTTAAGACAAATACTCTTGCAGAGATTTTTAATTTATTCATTTTTTATAAAATCTCGCCTAGGGCAGAAAATTGGCTAGAACCGGCCCTGGTACTAGGCCTCAAAGCCTTTCTTGTGCTGGCAGACACATAGAAACAAATTGGCGGGGCGCACTTCGCACGTGCACACACTAAAATATTCCACACGCTCCGTGCTCACATTATGCTGGGCCCACGTGCCTTAGCACCGCTGCTATGACTCCATCGGAGGGGAAACACTGTAGTGTCACTACTAAAGTACCCGAATGGCTCTGGAGTTTCAGGCTCTTCAGAAAAGGAGTCCATCCAGTCTAACGGGCCAAACGTTGGTCTCTGTTTGGCGCTCGGCTCGATGTCTTCTGTCGTGACCAGGGGGACGGCCGTCTGAAGGAAACACGATAAGTTAACAGCAGCTGGAGACAATATATGCTCCTGAAGATGTGTAGAAATACCATTATAAAAACTGATGTACAAATGTTTGTGTCTTAACTAGTACATGCCTCAGGTCCCTAGTTAGTTTTGGCACAAATCTGCTTGACTCAAATTTAAGCAGCCCTCTCTCAGGCTCAATAATGATTCATCAACTTTAACAGTAGGTCCCACTGAGGACTCAAGGGCTTTCTTTTTTAAATCATGCACAATAGTAACATTATAGTTTTGTCACTACAAAGTCTGAGGCTCCTCCAAGTTTACAGTAAAACAAACTGGTGGTGTGACCGATGGCCATTTACAATTATTAATACTATTATTAGCATTAGTCTATATTTTGGTTGAAACTAAGCCAGAAAAAAAAAGAAAAACATAAATAATAATAAAAAAATATATTAAAAAAAAATCGAATTTTTTAAATAATTTTCGATTATGGAGACTGTAACGAATATTCAAAAAATCGAATAATCGCTGGCATCCCTAATATATAAGACTACAAAAGGTAATGCAGGAGAATGTTACAAGTAATGCTGTTTATATATTGTGATTATAAGGATGTCCATTATCATCTGACCGGGGACAACAGCTGGAAATTAGCCATGTTGGCTAAAGCTGCCCCATTTACGGCTTTTTGTGACAGTTGATCAATGGGGACTGTCCACGACACTATGAACAAATAAAAAACTAAACTAAGTGACTAATGTGCAATTAATACAGAAATAAGTAAACAATATACACACATGTGAAATGGAATAAGATTACATAAAAACTAGATGTAATTATGTAGGAAGTGGACAACAGTGGAATACAATACTGCTTATTCTCATAATAAACAAATATGCAAGCTCTGAACAGATCTAAGGTCTGCTCTCACCTCCTCAGGATGTTTCTGTTGCTTCATCACCGGAGCAGCTGGCTTTGGTTTCTCCATCTTTGTCTGCAGCGGGACAGCTTTGCTTTTCACCGGGACTGAAGCTGGCTTGGACCTCGGCGCAGATTTCTTATACATGGACTTGGGTTTCTTCCCTGTACCGAAGAAAGCAGCTCCAACAAAGATCTTGGGTTTGGGCTTCAGGCTGCTGAAAGCGATGGTGAACGCTTTCTTCAATTCTATTGGCTTAGGGATGCTGACGGGAGCGCTTGTTGTAGTGGAGGCCGGTTTAGCAGAGAACCTATTCAAAGAAATGATGCAGAAACAGATTAAAAAGGGAAATTATGACTAAAACTAAACTTTTTTCAAACTATCTAGGGATGGGTACCGAGCCCCGGTATTAAACGGGCACCGGGGCTGAATTATTAAAGAACGTGGTACCGTTAAGCTCCGACGTTATCGGTCTTTTTATCGGTACTGGAGACATTTAAAACATATGTCATATGTAGGGATGGGTATCGTTAGGATTTTATTGATACCGGTACCGGTACTGCTTATCGGTATCGGTATTTTTCTATACTCTTATCGATACTTTTCAATAATTTGGTGTTAATAAACTAAAAAAAGACAAGACGATGTGCCTGCAAGACTGCACCCAGGTAAACAAAACATATTACCCGTGCGCTGCAGCTAACCTGCCTGCGAGCCTTCGCTCAGGTCACATTTACTCACGGCGCGGCTGAAGCCCGCTAGCACTATTAGCACTATTAGCACTATCAGTATCGCTAGCACCGTTTAAGATTCAATGAGTGTCTCGTTTGCAAATGCTTCATTAAGTTGCTTGTGTCACCCCCTTTACAAGCAACTAATTGAGTACATAGATTGCACCTTGCACTATCGCCACTACATTTTTTTAAAGTGCACCCAGACCTTGGATTGCTTCGCTCTGTCCGCCATGCCTGCGGGAGTCTCGCAACAATAATAAGAGCGCTGTTGAGAGATGAGGAGTGGCATTTACAGTGGCCAATCAGAGGGGTCTCAAACCGGATACATCACACAGGATGAGGGTTCCCAACCAACCAGAGTGATTTAAAATTAAACTAAGGAAGTAGACGTAACACATATACCGATAGCAGCACCGTTTGTCCAGCGGCTTAACGGTATACCGATACCGTCCAATCAGGTACCGGTATTGACTTAGTACCGGTTCTCGGTACCCATCCCTATATGCAATATAATGTTTGTGTAGCAATAATACGTATTACTGCTACACAAACATTATATTGCAGTTTTAGTTTCGCCAACCCCGTTTCTAATACGAAAAAAGACAACAAAATGCGTCTATGATTATTTTTAGTATTTTCGATCTTTCCAAATCCCAGACGAGAGATCTCTCCCTCGTCTGTGTGCGAGGGGGCGGGGCAGTTTACACACACGCAGCTGCTACATGCAGCAACACACACACACACACACACACACACACACACGGAGAAGATGGCGGAGAGAACGCGCTCCGAGGTGTGGTTAAACTTTACCCGTCTCGATGTGGACAATGCTCGTTACCTAAAGTGCAATAAGAGTTTAGCATGTAAGGGCGGTAACACGAGCATTTTGTCTAAACATTTAGCAAAAGTGCTCCACATCCAGACGGAGGAATGCACCGGGTTCCACTGCCTTTCTAGTAGCTCTGTAGCCCCATCCACGAGTAACGTTTCCACGTCAGGTGTTATGTATGCTAGCAGCAACACACGGAGTTAACTCAATGATACAAACATGGGTTAATGATTAGAGGTAACTGAGTTATTTAGTTTGTTAAAGTTTCAGCTATTCTGTTTACAGTTCTGTCATCAGATTATTTCATACGATTTGTTAAAACATTGTTGTTTCTTTTGAAGTGAAATATTATTTTTTTTTTTTAAATAATAAGCAATGTTAATTTTATTCACAATTTGTTTACCTTATTTTTTCTCTCCAAAAGAACCGGAAAAAAGACCGGATCGATAAAAGTAGTAGTACCGTTAAAACCTTAACGATACCCATCCCTACAACTAACTGCACAAGGTGTCAGAAAGCTGCAGCAGGTGTTAGTGGACTTTGACTTGGAAACAAACCTGCTGCCGAGTGTGGGAAGTTTGATCTTCCTTGGAGAAGTCTCGTAGCTTTTGGTAAACGCCTTTTGGTAAATCCCAGCATTACTAGATCCTAACACCACTTTTTTCTGCTTGCCGCCTCCTTTAACAATTCTCTTCTTCGGCGGTTGCTTTTTCTCCTGGGAAGGAGAGGAAGGAAGATGAAGCGAAGGCAAGTCTTTTATCGCCTTCCTCTCCAGTGGAGTGAGATAGAGGGGCTTGTTCTGGCCATAGAAGGAGCTCGGAATCATGGAAGGCTTGAATGGAGATTTACGAGGTGATTTGGCAGGAGATCCTAGAAAAGATGATAGATATGTGAAAAGAGGAGCAATTCAGATCTCCTGCTTGCCTCTATTTTCTAGACTGTCTTAGAGAAAGTCAATTCATTGATTAATATAGAAAATATAGATAAAAACCTAACACAAAATGTAAGGAAATTGAAAAATGTGACAAATCTCCTGGCAGCCGAACGAGACCGGAGATTGGCTGCTGTTTGGCATGGTCACATTTTTCATTGGTGCAACCCACATACTCAGCTCTGCTGCTCATCCCACAAATGAAGAGAGGCTTTCCAACGGTATAAGATTTATTGCCAAAAAGCATTGTTACAACACAGAAATCATCTACCAACCACACATTTCCTTACTTTTTGTGTTAAGTTTATACAGAAAATATACAAGTTGCAGCCCTGGTACTAATTATACTATTATAACGCCTTGTTTAAGACTTCAAACAGACCCATCTGCTCTCAGGTGATTCTAACTAAACAATGCTTTTCCCCTTACCTGGTGCTTTTTGTGGGGATTTCCGTGGAGAGGGACAGTCGGCCTTTGGCAGATGCCTGACTGGCCTGTTCTTGGTCGGAGACTGAGGGGTCTTCCTGGTGGATCTCCTCTTCACCGGGGACACATCCGGCCTCACAGCAGTCTTGGCCGGGTGACTGGAGTTGAGGAAAAAGAAGATCAGTCTGGGGCCGTTTCTCAATGTCGAGTAAAGCTGCTGCAGAGCCACTATTTCAAGCATACTACGTCAGCGACTGGCGCCGAATGCTGAGCATTTAAACAGTCCTTCGGCGCCACTCGATGACGTAGTACACTTGAAATAGTGTCATGGAAGAGAAACAGCAAGGATATACACATATACAACACAGCCTTCACTAGGTTTCTCTTTAGATTCAAATCAATGCAGCATGTAGTTGGTTATACAAGGAAAATGACAAAAAACAATTCAAATATGTGAAACAAATGCATAGAGCAGAAAAGGACACCCAGGCCAGTATATTAATAAATGTTTACGGTTACTTGGGCTGAGTGTTGTTATGATACAAGAGTGTTGGTCCAAATAGCAAACTGCCTAAACCCAGTGTGTTCACCTGCTGTCAGAGTCCAGGGAGGCGAGCTCCCTCTTCCTCGTGGTCATGGGCTTCATCTTCACAAACCTCACCTACACACACACTCACAGTGTAAGATTAGCCGATCTAGAGTCAAATAAAATAGCACAACTTTCAGCATCAAAATGTAACGGCTTTCTTTTTATCAACACAACTAGAAAAGGGGTAAACACATTTACCCTGTAACATATTTGTGATATCACGACTCACTTTAGATACAAGATTAATACCAGCTCTTCAATGATTACTCTGCCTGTTAACAGGATGCCACATTAAAAATACCAAATTATGCAATATAAGTATTTAATATGTGCGATAACTGTAAATAACCTGTTTGTCTGTTTCTACTTATATCTTGCTTTATACTGATGCCATCTGTTGTTGCATTATCCACTTTGCTGCTGTAAACAATGCACAAAACTAGCAGCTGTTCATATAGAAAAAGTCTATGGGTTATTTTTGTGTGTTGACATTAAATTGCCACACTTTAAGCAGAAGTTAACCGTGACCTTCTCAGTTGCACTGCAAGTGGGAAAATGTCACATTCACAAGAAGAAATTAACTGACCCTAAACCCAACTTTTTACATTTTCACTTCTATATGGAAATATAGTACTATGGAAATAAGAAAGCATGCAAAACCAAATGTGTAATTGATAAATATTTTACTTGAAATGTTAACTTTCGTTTTAATCCCTATTTTCTTTATATGTATATGTCTGATATGTCCTGATGGTACACTGACTTGTGTGTATATTATCTTGAATAAAGGGGGGAAAGCAGTGTGTGGTGCATGCATAGGGTGCATGTAGGTCAGACAACCCGGTAAACTACAACGAGGTTATTAATAGATTTTGATTACTGATTTGCATTTGACGTGACAACAGCATTTCATCGTGTTTGTGCATAAATGTGCATTAAGCTCCACATTAAGGTTAGCTTAGCGTGACATGTTAGTTAAAGTGGAGATGAGTGGATAATTGGCGGGATGATTAGCTTCTACAAAAATGACTGCGTATATACAAACAAGCTAACACGACGACGTATACCAAGTTTAACCTGTTTGTTTCCTTGTGAGTTGGAGATTATACATAGATACCGTTCAACTTTAGACAGTTTGATGGTAACAAGCTTACATCACTTTGCGTTAATGCGTCATTTAGAAGAGAAACAAACAACGTATTAAATAAAGATCACGCTACATAAAACACCTATTAAATACCTTACCGAAAACGTTTATGTCGCAATAGAGAAAGCAATAAATGTCGGTATAATGTTTGCGTTGCAGCTTCTTCTCCCCGCGTTTCTTCTCTGTGTTTTGAACAGCGCGCTACTCTTAAAAAAACCGTAACCAGATAAACCGGAAACAGAAACACTATGTCTTGTTAGTGAAGTATGAATGAAGTTACCGCAGTAAAAACCTGGAGACACTTCCGGTCATTACCTTCAAAGTAAAAGAGACATGTTTAAAAATTGAGTAGGGTTTTATGATGAAGTAGAGGAGCTGGATTTAATTTGTGAAAGGTAGCTTTTTTGCAATTTTTATGACTTAGAAGTTCAATAAGTAACTTAAAAATAACAACATTGGCACATTTACAGAATGTCCTGCTTTTATTTTTGTAAAACCAATTGGATACTTCCTGTCTAGTACCAACAACTTCCCGGGTCAACTTCTACACGCGAAAAGTGACAGCAGCCACGATCAGTCGGGAAAACAGATTGTTTGTGTCCATAATTAGCTGTTTTAGCTTTCAAAATATAAACGCTCACTATTCATATTTAAGTGGCAAGTTTTTAATTTATCTAAGATGGTGTTTTACTTCACAAGTGCCGGTGAGTAAAACCACAGCAGAGCTAGCAGCGATGCTAGCTAGTAGCCTGTTAGCCAACACTTTACAAAGCTTTAATTATAATTTAATGTGACTCTTGTTTGTGCCTTTTATGAGTTTTGTGCTAGCATATATAACAACATTTCATGCAGTAACTATCGGTGTGTTATTTCTCTCTCAGTGGTGAACCCTCAGTACACAATCTACATGGGAAAAGACAAATATGAGAGTAAGTAAATATGATAAGTAAGCTATTAAATGTCTCCCTCACACACACACGCACACACACACACACACACACACACACACACACACACACACACACACACACACACACACACACACACACACACACACACACACACACACACACACACACACACACACACACACACTCTAGTTTTCAAACACTTGGTCCCCTTCTTGCTACTTAATAGTAATGTTTGTCTTATGCTATGCCTGTTTTTTTGAGCTAGTTATTGTAATGGGTCACAAAGGATCCAGATCACCTCTAACTTGCTGATATGGTTTTTGCAGATGAGGATCTAATAAAGTACGGATGGCCTGAAGACATCTGGTGAGAGTTCAGTGTATTTTAAGTGCTTGTTTAACTGTTCTGCAAAAAATGTAATTTAATATCTCATTATAAACCATATTAAAGCACAACTAACAGAAATATCAATAGGAATATTAAAAGTTATTGATGTGTTGTTGATTCTTGTTTTCCCACCTCCAGGTTTCATGTGGACAAACTGTCTTCGGCTCATGTTTATCTGAGACTGCCACAGGTAAAAATTCAACACAATTAACCTGCAACACTGAATTGTAAGTTAGTCATGGTGATTCTCAACAGGTTTAGCTATCTGCCAAATACTTTGTCTATGGACACCGATGCCTTTAGCGCACGTATGCACTGCTGATTCCTCTGTCTTTTCTAGGGTCATATGATACACGACATCCCCCCCGAGGTGCTGATAGACTGTGCACAGCTGGTGAAAAACAACAGCATCCAAGGTAAAGATCTGCTTCCCAATGATTTCATTTGATTTGTAGAATGATTGGCTTCAGGTATCAGCCATGAGAAACATCAGAGCTGATCCCTAAAGATCAACTACTTCCTGCTTTCTTACAGTGCAGACGCTTTTCTGCTTGCTCTTGCCTCTGCTTACTTTTTTTATGCTGATTTTCCTATTTTTATTTTCTGATGACTTCGAGCAGCGGCTCCTGGTCATTAACTTATCACTGGGACAGTTACTCTTCGTAAATAGATGGAGGGTTTCAGCCATATTTCAATATTTTTACGACGACCTCAGTCTTACAGTAGCGTGGCCTAGCAACAGCTAAAGCCTGGTACTGCATGCTATTTAGCTAGTTAACAGCAAAATGCCTCCGTTCTCTACAGATGACTTCCACAAACTTCTACAGAAGATGGCCGTGTTGGAAATGAAAATGCAGTGGTTGGACGTTAACGTGGAAGTGAATGGACTAGGTTGGAATGACACCACTTTACCAGTGTAAAAGAATGGAAAAGGGCTGCTAACTCACAGCTAGTTAGCAGCTAGGTCAAAGGAACAGGGGGCTGTGTACTGGTTAATACATCTACAAGTGGTAGTCCTCCCTGGAACTCTGGGTGCAAAGCCTAAGAGTAAATCATTTCCATGGGATTTGGGAGGACGAACAACAGGCAGAGCCCAGCGCTCTGAAATCTGTGATGCGACCGGCTGGCCTGCATTGTTATCACCCAGGAAGAGCGCCTCTTCAACCCCTATTCATACTAGGAAACAGTCGTGGACAGCTGCTAAAGGGAGAATTACAAACAATCCTCCTAAACCACCGAGTGTGCCAATCCAGAACAGATACACTCCGCTGACCCAGAACCGGAGATCTCTTTCTGATGACCTGGAGATCCTGTCCTCTTCACACAGCAGGGTAAGGACCAATAGCTACTCCAAAAGTAAAAGGCTAAAAACGACTGGGCCTGAAACTCTGATTGTGGGTGACTCTGCTGTAAGAGATGTAAAAAGTCTGTGTAGTAAGAACAACACCAGAGTACTCTGTTTTCCCAAGGATATGGTCTCTGACTGAGAAGATCCTGCATATTGGGGCTGAACATCCGACTGTGAAGAATGTGGAACTGCACATTGGAACAAAAGATGTTGTGAAACAAGAGTCAGAAGTGCTGAAAGAAGACTTTAAATGTCTGTTGGAAACTGTCAGCTCTCTAAATGCAGAGGTGTTCATCAGTGGCCCTCTACCGCCAGTCAGAAGAGGAGTGGAGACATTCAGCAGACTGTTTGCACTGAACACCTGGCTTTCAACTGCCTGAACTGACCATTCTGTCCATTTGATTGACAACTTTAACTTTTTCAAGGCAGATGGAGTTTGCCTGAACAAGTCAAGAGTGAAATTGTTTATCTCTAACATATTCAACTGCCTGCGTCATCAGTCTTTTCCCTCTGCCAAGGACAAGCAACAAGAGGAATCAAAACAAGAGACAGACACAACACATTGCTCAGAAAACCTTGAAGATGTATCACTGCACCCGCCTGAGGAATGTCTTGACTATGGGAAACCTATGAGACAAATGGAGGAGTCTTCACCCCCCCCTTATCACCTCTGAGGATACTCTTCCTTCACCCCACAGCTCTCTCTACTCACCCCCGCCCACCCTCCTGGAGATCGCTGAACACATGAAGGAGATACAGGACGGCACCAATTCCTTCCTGGAGTTCAATGACGGCATTGAGGCGAAAAGCAGGGTTGGCAGCATGTCCTTTACCCCCGCCCCTCAGCAACGCCCACAGAGACGCGCACCATCTCCCCCGTCTTCATCACCGTGCCTATGTCAACCCCCCCTCAAGACACCATCTGCGGTCACCGAAGCAGCAAACTCTAACTGATATGTGCTGGGTCCAGGCTCAACGGCGTATGGCACTCTCAACTCTTTCCAGGACATGCCGGGGCCCTGCCTGCCTGTAGCTTTGCCGATATCTGTGTTGATAGGTAATAGATTGAGAGCGATGAATCAGCTTAGAAACAGGAAGTGCTCAAAAGTTTGTGTTAGTTTATCAAACTTAGCAGTGGCTCCATGTCAGCCACAGCTTGTCACAACAAATCTGACTAATAGTGTATTTAACAAACTTAAACTAGCTTTATTAAATGTCAGGTCTTTGGCAGGAAAAACGTTTTTAATCAATGATGTTATCACTGAGCACAATCTCGATTTTATGCTTTAACGGAAACTTGGATTGAACAAAATAACAGTGCAGCTGTTCTTATCAAATCAACCCCTCCCAGGAAGACATCTTATGGGAACTTTGCTTCTTTTGAATATGTGGCCCTTCAGCTGAAACGCTCCTCTCGAGCTCTGTTCCTAAATATCTATAGACCACCCAAATACTGTGCAAGCTTTTTTGATGACTTTACTGAACTGCTGTATATATTGTGTATTGACTTTGACCGTCTAGTCATTGTTGGTGATTTTAACATCCACGTTGACAACCCCCAGGACAGAGGGGCTAAAGAACTGTTTTGTGTTCTCGATAACTATGGACTGACTAAGCATGTGACGGAGCCCACGCACAACAAGGGGCACACTCTGGACTTAATTATCTTTTTAGCCCGGCAGCCACAGCGCGCCGGGCTAAAATGCTGGTCACATCCTTATGTAAACAAACACGCATGTAAACGGCAATTTATCGAGCTCAGAAAAGATATCAAGTCCATTTTTATTTATCGTACGATAAGACAATATATTGATTATCGCGACAGGCGTAACAACAACCTCACAAATGATCCTGTAATAGCCTGTTATCTACTGTTTTTGGAAGTGACACCTGATTATGTTTCCACGTATACTTAGGATGTAAGATGAACAACATCAATGTGGTTTACACACCGTGGGCCAACCTGAAGAAAACCGGAGAAATGGACGTTGGACAGATTGGCTTTTTCAGACAGAAAGAGGTCAGTAAACAAAGTCGTATTAAAACAAAAACAAGACTCCATCTTCACTGACATCAAGCTGTTTTTGAGCAAGTATATTTTATTTATATAGCCCATTACCATAAGGTTTCCTTTTCTACATCACAGTCCCTTTCCCCCACTTACAGGCCATGGGAGTAGTTTGATGTTCGGTTGTTTTACAGGTGAAGCTCGTGGCGGTGGAGAAGAAGGTGAATGAGATCGTAAACCGCCTGGAGAGAACTAAAGACGAACGATACCCCGACCTGGCGGCAGAGAAAGAGTCGAGAGACCGAGAGGAGAGGAACGAGAAGAAAGCTCAGATCCAGGAAGAGAGGAAGAAGGAGAAGGATGACGTGAGGAAGAGAAGAGAGATGGACGAACTCAAGTACGTCCAAAAAATAGACTTAGCATTATGAAAAGGTTTCTCACTGTTATTCAAAAGGGAAAGTGGCTTTTACTGTCCACTATCCAGCTTATATTAAATCAATTCTTTAAAAAAAACGTACTTCAATCAGTGCAGGTGAACATTCACTGATGGAAAAATGACTAATGGTCGTTATCCGTGACTTAGAAAAAACAGGAAACAGGAAATGACGAGTGATTAAAGGTCCTGGATGTTAACCTTTTGCACACTGTGAACACACTCTAGCTAATTTAAACCTGTACTATTATATACTTTGTAGTCTTTACTTAATTCCATTTATATATTTTTTCATTTGTTAAGTGTTGGTTTCTCTCTCCAGGCACTATACTTCATTGTTGGTGGATGAAAACATGCAGACTAATGAGGTGAGTATATTATATTTAGAGATGAATCGAACAAATAAGGAATCTGCTGCATTTGTTCAATATCTAGAATATTCATGAATGGGTCAAAATGTGTTTCATTTCTTCCAGATATATATATGATATCAGTGTCAAGCATGGGCGTCGCAGCCATTATATATATTTTAAAATGCTTAGTTTAGACCCCCCCCCCACTTTTACTGTGTGGAAAGTCCGTGAATCGCTGTAGAGCGCTGTGTCAGTGCTTCATTATCAAATCCATTCCACTTGCTTATTGAGAGAATGCCCAAATAAATGAAACTCCGTCCCATGTTTTCACTGCTACTTTGTTCCAAGGCAGATTCTCAGAGCCGTACACATGAGCCGTACACATGCTGCGTTTTTTGTGTAAAAGGATGCGCGCCACAGTTTCCACGCTGCGAGGCTCCGGCGCTAACAGTTCACAAGCGTGCTCCACTAGCACCCGGATATAAGGCGCTGTTATTAAAGAGGTGGAGGGAGAGAGTCCTCTCCTGTCAGACTGAGAGGCTGATAGATACAGCTCAGTGAGGTGAAGGACTCTCTGAGGGTTTAGATAGTTCACTTTAGTCTAAGTAGTGGGTGTCAAACGGTTTGGTAATCATCTAGAGGAGGTGAGGTCCACTACCCGCCCACACCCCCTGTCCAATTGCCCCACCCACATTGAGGATGCTTCCTACGCCCACGGTGTCAAGTCCACAACAGAAATAAAGCTGTTCATATTTTGATTACATTTAAATAAATAAATATGTATTTCATTCATGGACAAGTTTTGTTTTAAAGAGTTATGAGACCATGTACAAAAATATTTGATACCAGCTTGTGTCATTTTCACCGCATTAAGTTGTGTTTTGCTGCCTTTTGTTTCGCAGGATGGCAATGATTCAGACGACTTCATGTGAGAGGATTAAACGCCGGCAGCAAGCAGACAGAATTCTCCCCTCTTCTTCAGTCCTCTCCTGCTGCTTCCGCTTGCTGTTACTCTGCACTGACATTGAAATATAACAACAAAGACAAACAGATACCTTTTTGCTTGTGGAGCAGAACGCAGCCAATGAGAGGACAGTGCCGGGGATTTATTCCACATGCTGATTGGTTCAGACACTGCTTTCAAAACCAGACCAAGCATCGCGTCTCTTCGTGAGAGATGACACTGTAGAGGAAACACAGGACAACAAAAATGCTGCGGATCATTTCGGTTGGAAAACACTCAAATTGCAAAACCTATATTCCTATGTTTTAATAACCCTGCAAACCCTTCTGTTCTTTATGTGTTCATTCATCTTCATGTACTAATTTGTTCAATACAATTCAATGTACTCTCAGTTATACATTAACCTTGACATCCACTAACTGCGTAAGCATGGTGTCCTGAAAGTTTTTTGTTTATTTTAAACAATGTACACGCAAATGTATGTCTACATCTAATGATTATTCTTTCTTATATAACGCCTGTCACATTTCCCATGTCCTTGCACTTCAAAATGATTATTCTGTCAAACTAAATGTCAAAAATCCAAATAAACTACAGTTTACAATCATTACCCATTGTAGAAATGTGTCACTAAAAAAGGTGAAACAATTTAATTTGTCAAATCACTTAACTATTAATGTAGATTATTAAAAAATACTTTCTCAACCTGTGTATCGCAGTCACAGTAAATAAGTGCATTTCTATTGAACCACTTTAAACACATCTGTATAAGTCAATGACTTCAGTTAAAAGCAAGTAAGCAGACTTTCAGTAAAGTTTATTCTTGTTAAATAAGACCAGCAGCTCTGAGATGTTAAAGCTCTCGTTGTTTAGACCTGGGGTCTCAAACTCAAGGCCCGGGGGCCAAATCCGGCCCGTGACTTCATTTGATTTGGCCCGCAAGAGCTTGCAAAGAATATAATACATTTATTATACGGTTACATGCCGCTTTACAGAGGCAGGTTGCCCATAAACTACATGGCCCACAATGCATCCCGTTTTGTGACATGCGCACTGAAGAGACTTGCAATTATTTGCCCCGGACTTCTGCTTTCAGACGTATTAATTACTAAGTTATTATCCTATCCAATAATAATCCAATTCAGAGGCAATAATGTATTACAATACATTATTTTATATATATATTTATATATGTATATTTATATAGTTACAACCGGCTCTTTGAGTGCAACCATAATGCTAATGTGGCCTGCGATGAAATTGATTTTGACACCTCTGGTTTACTAGACCTACAGACGTATCTTTGCTGTCTGCAGGCATATGAACCATATGAACCGAACACATTCTGTGTTTGCACTTATTTGCTCTTCCAAGTATTCAACAAATACATTCATATAGCCAACACAATCTAATATCTTTCAGGTTTAAATTGTACATTCTAACACAAATATCAAAAATAAGGTTTACCTGCAGGATATACAATTACTCCAGCTATCATTTCCTCTCTCCTGTAGGGGGCACTATGAACCCATCTAAGACTTAAGACTCAGATAGGAGAGTCTGATATGCTGATGAATTGCTAACAGTGGCAATGAGTGAAAAAGTAATTGTGGAGGATCTGCTCTAATTCAAACGCAAAGACGGTTACCCCGTCTTTAAACACTAACCCGCCAGACTTCAAAGTCTATGTGTTATCTATAAGATCTAACGTCAGTTTCATAAGTGCATCGTGGGGGATTAGCTCAAATGGTAGAGCGCTCGCTTAGCATGCGAGAAGTAGCGGGATCGATGCCCGCATCCTCCAGATAACTTTTTCTTCAGTCAATAGAATACATGAATCGGACAAATACAGAAACAAATGAACAAAACACGAAATAGATAGATTCCTTTATTGTCACTACACAGAGTACAGCAAAATTCCAAGCATTCCTGATGGTGCAATCACACAACAAGCTGGATAAATACATGTATGAATAAACTGGAAGTACTCTCCATAGGGCAATGTGTGTTTTTGATGTTACGTCACTAATTTTAAGGAGAATGGGGGATTAGCTCAAATGGTAGAGCGCTCGCTTAGCATGCGAGAAGTAGCGGGATCGATGCCCGCATCCTCCAGATCGCTTTTTCATTTACAGGATAGACCTTGTTAGGTATGGAAGAAGGAACATGACATAAGCTGTTTACATATCCTAATTCTGGGAACTGAAAAGAAAAGTGGTTTAAAGGTCAAAGATGGGTTCAGGTAGCAGTAAAACAGGAAACTGTGTTGTCTGGCGATGCAACATGGATGAAAGAGAAGGATGAAAGGAATATCAAAAGGTGAGGAAACTGTCAAAAGAACTATCATTTCACGGGAAGACTAGGGGTAGAGGAATGTGAGAATCTGGTTCGGGATATTTCCAAATATCTGGAACAAACTCCCAGAAACCTGCAGGTCCGCTGTAACTCTGACTACTTTTAAATCCAGGCTGAAGACTTTCTTTTTGAAGCTGCTTTGAATTGAACTACTCACATCTCACACTGCACTGTAACTTTTATTCATGAACCTGTGTTATTCATGTTTTGTTATCTTTGCTTTTTAATGTTTCTAATGAGTTTTATTCTCTTAATGTCTTTCATTTTTTTAAAGCACTTTGAATTGCCTTGTGTTGAAAAGTGCTGTCTAAATAAACGTGCCTTGCCTAAGCTGGATGAATAAATGTATGAATAAATACAGAAATACATGACTAAATACAGGAGAATAAAAAAGAATAAATACAAGAATATATTAAAAGAAATGCATGAATGTATTCATTTATGTTTTATTTGTATGATAAACTTTTATTTATGCAGTTAATCAAATCATATTTGTATTATTTAGTTTCCTCCTAGGTTTATTAATATATTACCGTTTTTTTGTTGTTTCTGTTCGAGCATTTATTTATTTACACTATAAAGTGATCTGGAGGATGCGGGCATCGATCCCGCTACTTCTCGCATGCTAAGCGAGCGCTCTACCATTTGAGCTAATCCCCCAAGATGCCTTTAAATAATTGACGTAACATCAAAAACACACATAAGGAGCATACTTCCACTTTAATTTACTGGATAGTTCTTACTAGATATGGAAGAAGGAACATGACATAGGCTGGATAAATACATGTATGAATAAATACAGGAGTATATAAAATAATAAATACATTTATGAATAAATATAGGAATGATGATTGATCTTTGAGGGATTTATCTGCAGACGGTGAGTTACTAGTCCTTTTTCTCACAGTTTAGTGCTGGGGTCACAATGTGATACAGTTTAAGAAACACACAAGCAATATACCATTTAACTTGTGCTTTTTAGAGTACATGTGTTATATTATAAATCCAAAATCTCAATGTAAACTACAGTATGTTGGCTCAATATGTGTGTTTTTGAAGTTACGTCACTGACTTCAAGGCATCTTGGGGGATTAGCTCAAATGGTAGAGCGCTCGCTTAGCATGCGAGAAGTAGCGGGATCGATGCCCGCATCCTCCAGATCACTTTTTCATTTACAGGATAGACCTTGTTAGGTATGGAAGAAGGAACATGACATAAGCTGTTTACATATCCTAATTATGGGAATTGAAAAGAAAAGTGGTTTAAAGGTCAAAGACGGGTTCAGGTAACAGTAAAACAGGAAACTGTGTTGTCTGGCGATGCAACATGGATGAAAGAGAAGGATGAAAGGAATATAAAAAGGTGAGGAAACTGTCAAAAGAACTATCATTTCACGGGAAGACTAGGGGTAGAGGAATGAGAGAATCTGGTTCGGGATATTTCCAAATATCTGGAACAAACTCCCAGAAACCTGCAGGTCCGCTGCAACTCTGACTACTTTTAAATCCAGGCTGAAGACTTTCTTTCTGAAGCTGCTTTGAATTGAACTATTCACATCTCACACTGCACTGTAACTTTTATTCATGAACCTGTGTTATTCATGTTTTATTATCTTTGCTTTCTAATGTTTCTAATGTGTTTTATGCTGTTCATGTCTTTCATTTTTGTAAAGCACTTTGAATTGCCTTCTGTTGAAAAGTGCTGTATAAATAAACGTGCCTTGCCTAAGCTGGATAAATAAATGTATGAATAAATACAGAAATACATGACTAAATACAAGAGTATATAAAAGAATAAATACAAGAATATATAAAAAAATGCATGAAATGTATTAATTTATGTTTTATTTGTATTATAAACTTTTATTTATGCAGTTAATCAAAGCATATTTGTTATATGTCATATTATTTAGTTTCCTCCAATGTTTATTAATATATTTCAGGTTTTGTTTATTTGTGTCTGTTTTTGTTCGAGCATTTATTTATTTACACTATAAAGTGATCTGGAGGATGCGGGCATCGATCCCGCTACTTCTCGCATGCTAAGCGAGCGCTCTACCATTTGAGCTAATCCCCCAAGATGCCTTTAAATAAGTGACGTAACATGAAAAACACACATATGGAGCATACTTCCAGTTTAATTTACAAGATAGACCTCACTAGATCTGGAAGAAGGAACATGACATAAGCTGGATAAATACATGTATGAATAAATACAGGAATATATAGAAGAATGTATGACATTTATTCATGTGTGTTTTATTTGTATTATAATTGTATATATGTATATGTTTGTACAACTTTTATTTATTTAAAACAATTTGAAATGAAGTTAATCAAAGCATATTTGTATTATTCTGTTTACTCCTATGTTTATTAATATATTTCCTGTTTTGTTTATTTGTTTCTGTATTTGTTCAAGCATTTATTTATTTATACCATAATGTGATCTGGAGGATGCGGGCATCGATCCCGCTACTTCTCGCATGCTTAGCGAGCGCTCTACCATTTGAGCTAATCCCCCAAGATGCCTTTAAATAAGTGACGTAACATCAAAAACACACATATGGAGCATACTTCCACTTTAATTTACAGGATAGTTCTTATTAGATCTGGAAGAAGGAACATGACATAAGCTGGATAAATAAAAGTATGAATCTTCAATGCTAACAACAAAACCAAAACATCAGCCGTTAGCTGTTAGCACTCAGAGCTCACAGCTCTTCATATCTGTTCAGAAACTAGATCAAAGTTAAACAAGTACAAACCACAGACTGTCTGTGTCATGATGAATACAGTCGCTGGTTTATTTATGTCTGTAGGCCGTTGTTGTGAGTGTGGACGGTCGGAGCATATATAACGTTAGCTTAACCAAATCTCCATTAGAAAACAAGCATTTTAAAAGGTTTCTCGCCTGCCGTCTGTCTGCAGACTTGTCAAAGCATTAATTCATAGTTTTTACAAACCGGTATCAGTATGTTGTTACTTCGGCCTCATTTTGAAACGTGTATTACAATTAAATCACGGTCAAATATGTTCATTTTGTTGTGTTTGTAGCCCCCTTGCCAGCGATTCTCTCTGACCAATCAGCAGTCGAGGGTGTTTACGTCACTAGTTTAGCATATTCAGCCCGGTTGTTGGCCCGGTAAGAACCTCGATTTTGGAGGGCCAGAAAAAATGTGAAAAAGTAGCCCTGAGCCTAAACCACCCCTAGTGGAAACGCAAAAAAATGCTTTGTTGGTTAGTTCGTTTCGTAAGGACGTAATGTAACAGTTGTAACGGTAGTAGCTTTTCTCAGACGCGTAGGGATACTGACTTGTTGTGAAAAGTAACTACAAATCTACCTGTGATATACGCTCATTATATCACGGCTAAGAACCAATCAGATTGCTTGATTTGAGCATGTTTGTATTATTCTGTTTACTACTATGTTTATTAATATATTTCGGGTTTTGTTTATTTGTTTCTGTTTTGGTTCGAACAATTATTTATTTACACTATAAAGTGATCTGGAGGATGCGGGCATCGATCCCGCTACTTCTCGCAACATGGATGAAAGAGAAGGAAGAAAGGAATATAAAAAGGTGAGGAAACTGTCAAAAGAACTATCATTTCACGGGAAGACTAGGGGTAGAGGAATGAGAGAATCTGGTTCGGGATATTTCCAAATATCTGGAACAAACTCCCAGAAACCTGCAGGTCCGTTGCAACTCTGACTACTTTTAAATCCAGGCTGAAGACTTTCTTTCTGAAGCTGCTTTGAATTGAACTATTCACATCTCACACTGCACTGTAACTTTTATTCATGAACCTGAGTTATTCATGTTTTATTATCTTTGCTTTCTAATGTTTCTAATGTGGTTTATGCTCTTAATGTCTTTCATTTTTGTAAAGCACTTTGAATTGCTTTCTGTTGAAAAGCACTATATAAATAAACTTGCCTTGCCTAAGCTGGATGAATAAATGTATGAATAAATACAGAAATACATGACTAAATACAGGAGTATATAAAATAATAAATACAAGAATATATAAAAAAATGTATGAAATGTATTCATTTATGTTTTTGTTTTTGTTTTATAAACTTTTATTTATGCAGTTAATCAAAGCATATTTGTATTATTTAGTTTCCTCCAATGTTTATTAATATATTACGGTTTTGTTTTTATTTGTGTCTGTTTTTGTTCGAACATTTATTTATTTACACTATAAAGTGATCTGGAGGATGCGGGCATCGATCCCGCTACTTCTCGCATGCTAAGCGAGCGCTCTACCATTTGAGCTAATCCCCCAAGATGCCTTTAAATAACTGACGCAACATCAAAATCACACATATGGAGCATACTTCCACTTTAATTTACAGGATAGGATTAGATATGGAAGAAGGAACATGACATAAGCTGGATAAATACATGTATGAATAAATACAGAAGTATATAAAATAAAAAATACGTGTGGAAATAAATATAGGAATGATGATTGATCTTTGAGGGATTTATCTGCAGACGGTGAGTTACTAGTCCTTTTTCTAACGGTTTAGTGCTGGGGTCACAATGTGATACAGTTTAAGAAACATACAAGCAATATACCATTTAACTTGTGCTTTTTAGAGTACATGTGTTCTACTATAAATCCAAAATCTCAATGGAAACTACAGTATGTTGGCTCGTTATGTGTGTTTTTCATGCTACGTCACTGACTTCAAGGCATCTTGGGGGATTAGCTCAAATGGTAGAGCGCTCGCTTAGCATGCGAGAAGTAGCGGGATCAATGCCCGCATCCTCCAGATCACTTTTTCATTTACAGGATAGACCTTGTTAGGTATGGAAGAAGTAACATGACATAAACTGTTTACATATCCTAATTCTGGGAATTTAAAAGAAAAGTGGTTTAAAGGTCAAAGATGGGTTCAGGTAGCAGTAAAACAGGAAACTGTGTTGTCTGGGGATGCAACATGGATGAAAGAGAAGGATGAAAGGAATATCAAAAGGTTAGGAAACTGTCAAAAGAACTATCGTTTCACGGGATGACTAGGGGTAGAGGAATGAAAGAATCTGGTTCGGGATATTTCCAAATATCTGGAACAAACTCCCAGAAACCTGCAGGTCCGCTGCAACTCTGACTACTTTTAAATCCAGGCTGAAGACTTTCTTTCTGAAGCTGCTTTGAATTGAACTATTCACATCTCACACTGCACTGTAACTTTTATTCATGAACCTGTGTTATTCATGTTTGATTATCTTTGCTTTCTAATGTTTCTAATGTGTTTTATTCTCTTAATGTCTTTCATTTTTGTAAAACACTTTGAGTTGCTTTGTGTTGAAAAGCACTATATAAATAAACTTGCCTTCCCTAAGCTGGATGAATAAATGTATGAATAAATACAGAAATACATGACTAAATACAGGAGTATATAAAAGAATAAATACAAGAATATATAAAAAAATGCATGAAATGTATTAATTTATGTTTTATTTGTATTATAAACTTTTATTTATGCAGTTAATCAAAGCATATTTGTATTATTTAGTTTCCTCCAATGTTTATTAATATATTACGGTTTTGTTTTTATTTGTGTCTGTTTTTGTTCGAACATTTATTTATTTACACTATAAAGTGATCTGGAGGATGCGGGCATCGATCCCGCTACTTCTCGCATGCTAAGCGAGCGCTCTACCATTTGAGCTAATCCCCCAAGATGTCTTGAAGCCAGTGACGTAACATCAAAAACACACATAAGGAGCATACTTCCAGTTTAATTGACAGGATAGACCTTACTCTAAAAAATCTCAATGTAAACTACAGTATGTTGGCTCAATATGTGTGTTTTTGAAGATACGTCACTGACTTCAAGACATCTTGGGGGATTACCTCAAATGGTAGAGCGCTCGCTTAGCATGCGAGAAGTAGCGGGATCAATGCCCGCATCCTCCAGATCATCGGCGTCGCGAGACCCTTTTCACGGGGCCACGTGCCCCCCTGTAGATCTGAGGTGCCCCGGTATGCCTGGGTCACTGATTTTTAATTAATTTATTAATTTATTCAGGGTTCGAAATGGCGACACGCCCGCACGCCCGGGTCTAGTAACTTTCCTATCGGACTAGTAACTCTATGCACTTGCCTGCCCGTGTGTCTGGTAACTTTATAACCCCTTTGCACGGAGCGTCTTTTACAAGCATTGTGGCCGTCAATGCGAACTCAATTTTGCTACTGTAAACCTCACTTGCACAGCATAAGACTAGTCCTATTCAGCAGTCAGCACACGCTGCTTTCATTTGTTTATTCGAATGTTTTTTGTCCCTTCTGATAACCCGTAGTGTTGATGCGTGTTTTGCCTTGGTAGTTCAGGATACCATGAAATAAAGCTTGCGGTCAATCTGGTAAGCAACGTAATTTTACGATGAACATAATCTTAGTTTTAGAAGTGAAGGTCACACAGGAGTAGGCTATATATTTTAATGAGTTTGCCTGGAAGCTAATCGTATAGGCTACACTGTTAAATGTTATGTGATTTGTATAAATAGCACTTTTTAATAATTTATAAAACATAATAGACTAGGCTAAATGGATGGAGATGTGAATAGCAGTGACATGCGCTGAGGTTCGTGGCTGGTGAGGCACTGACAGTTTCAGTGTCAGATTTAGAAATATATAAACCCAAGTATCTTAAATCACGAAATCTATTATTGAGGTGAAACATTTTCAAAGAAATGTGGCTTTGAACGTGAGTAGTCGATGGAGTTATCCTAACCGTCTTTTGAAACATACCTTTTAGCTCCGGCGTTGGTTTCCCATTATTTATCACTTCACGATTTGATTGATTTGATAGTATTCTGTATTTTAGTATTTAGTATCTTGTAAATGGACATCAGAAAGTTATTCGCTCGGAGCAGGGATAAAGCAGCAAGGAGAAATGAGAGAGGTAAGCTAGGTAACAAGGCAACCCAAACCACTTTTAGGTAACAACCCACAAGTTGAGTTCACCACTGGTCACTAGCCTAACAGTTACATATCTGTCCAGACAAAGAGGAGCAGCAGAGTGTCGGAGGAGGTGAAGGAGAGAGGGATGTTGATGAGCACGAGCAGAGGTGATATGGCTATTAATTTAATATTAATTAGGAATAACTGCAAACAGGTTATACACAAGTAACCTTACATCTGCATATGTAAAAATGTAGATAATGAAAATGCAGACATTAGACTGTAATATGTTCATGTTGTTTCAAGACTCAGTGCAGCAGAGTGCAGAGGAGGAGAGGAGGAGATTGAAGGGACACAGGAAGGGATGACACTGAGAGATGACACTGACAGGTGAGAGTGAGACTCAGCTGACAATGTAGTTAGCTACTGTAAATGTCCCTACTTATAGATGTGATGAATGTTATTTGAACTTTTAATGGTTATCTGAGGTAACTATTGAGCATATGATTTTTTTGTACGTTGCACCAGACAGGAGAGTCAGAGGGCAGAAGAGATTGAGCTGGTTGAGGCAGGGGAAAGGCAGAGAGAGAAGGAAGGACAACAAGAGACAGACAGGCCGGAGAGATCACACCCCAGAGATGAGACTGAGAAAACAGTTGCCACAGTGGCAGAGAACATTAGACTGGGGGCAAGAGAAAAAAGCAGTGTCCACAATCTTGAGGGACATACAAGTGATCTTGGGGGAATGGAGTCTGGCCCAAACCAAGTTAAGTTGTCAAAATATCCCCAGCACAACTTTGGTGCAAAGAATCGATCATTTAACGCCAACTGGTTTGAAAGCTTTACATGGCTGGAATATTCCAAGGCTAAAGATGCAGCGTTTTGTTTTCCCTGTAGAATATTTGGGAAACATTTGAAGAATGACACCTTTGTAAACACTGGCTTTCAAAATTGGAAAAAAGCTCTGGATGTCTATAGAGAGCATGAGAAATCACCAGCACATAAGGCAAGCATGCAGTCTTGGTGTAGTTATAAAGCCAGTGAGGCTCATGGCAGTGTTGTCGACCATTTGGATTCTGCCAGTGAGCATGAAATAAAAGAGAGACGGGAGTACCTCAGCCGGGTTGTGGCTGTTACCAAGTTTTTGGGAAAACAAAATATCCCATTCCGTGGCCATGATGAGGGCATGTCCAGCGACAACCAGGGGAACTTTCTGGAATGCATGAACCTCTTGAAAGAGTTCGACCCTTTCCTTCAGACATATTCAGCACCATCACACACTACATACTTGTCACCTTCATCACAAAATGAAGTAATTCAGTGCTGTGCCCAGGAGATAACAAAAGCTATCAGTAAAGACATTAAGGAGGCTGGAATGTTTTCAGTGATGGCTGACGAAGCAAGAGATGGCAGCACTGAGCAGCTAGCTGTGTGTGTCCGATATGTTGCTGGGGGGAGTGTGCAAGAACATTTACTAGCTATGGTAGATTTGAAGGGTTTTGACGCGGAGTCCATTACAACTGCCATTGAACAACAGCTAAGGTTGAATGGCATAGACCATGTGAAGGTGGTTGCACAGGCTTATGATGGCGCCTCAGTCATGAGTGGGGCTGTTGGAGGGGTCCAAGCAAAGTTCCGAGAGAACCATCCCATGGCCATTTATGTGCACTGCTATGCACATCAATTGAATTTAGTGCTCTGTTCCACATGTCTGGCCATACCAGAGGCCAGGAAGTTATTTGACCTCCTGCAGAATGTCTATACATTCTTTTCTGGCTCCCTTGTGAACCATGACAAGTTTAAGGAGACTCAGAAACAGCTTGGCTTACAAGCTTCTGAGCTTGTACAGCTGTCCAAGACCCGATGGTCTTGCCAGCTGAGGTCTATCAACGCTATGATAGAGAATTTCCCAGCAGTTCTCACGTGCCTGTCCAATATCAGCAACCCTACGGCTGTGGGTCTGCATGCCAACCTTGCAAGGTTCTCCACAGTTTATCTATTGATGATGTTCAAGACTTTTTTGTCTGTGACAGAAAGTCTACACAAATACCTACAAAGTGAAACTGTGGACCTGGCAAAAGCTGAGGAGTTCAAATGCGCTGTGTGCGCCACTCTACAAGAAATGCGCACTGATGACAAAGCAGCTGAGGTTTATGACCGCGCAAAGGCCTTGTGCGAAACACACCAAATCCCTGAGTCATGTGCTGTACCAAGACAAAGGCAGAAGCAGAGACGCATGGAGGAGTATGTAGTCGAGTCTAGTTGTGGGGCAGCGAGTGACCTAGGGAATGCCGAGAAGTTGAGAACCGCAGTGTATCTACCTTGCCTTGACAGGATGGTTGCTGAGATGGAGCAGCGTTTTTCATCTCTCAACAGCACAGTTCTAAAAGGTGTTCAGGCCTGTAATCCAGGATCTAGCAACTTTCTCTGTGAGGAGGACCTCAGAGGTCTGGCAGATCATTATAATGTGGATCTAAAGCAAGAGGAAGTGCTGGTGGCTAAAAACTATCTGGCCAGAAAGCAGGAAAGCCTTCCAATCACTGACATGCAATGTCTTTTCAGTTTGCTGGATCATGTCATGTTCCCAACATTGACACAGGTCATTCAGATATCTCTGACCATTCCAGTGTCCAGCTGCACTTGTGAACGTACATTCAGCGTGCTGAGACGCCTCCACACGTGGTTAAGAAGCACAATGGGGCAAGACAGACTCCACCATCTTGCCATCATGTCTGTTGAGAGAGGAGCACTCTCCAAGTTAAGCCACTGTCAATTGATTGATAGCTTTGCAAAACTGAAACCGAGACGTTACAGTTTACTTAAAAAAAAATGAACATAGACCTCTCCCATCTCTCTGACCATGTACACACCTCATAGGATAGTCACCATCACACCATCATAGGATGGGGGGTTCTCTTTCAGTTTTCAGTTTTCAAGTCCATGTTTGCTGACAGATATTTCATGAAGATTCATTGTGCCTCTTTTGCCTTCATCAGTTAGTGATTTAGAGATACTGTATACAGTTAAGTTCACAAGTAGGCCAATTCAATTCAGTTTGGTTTAGGTAGGCTAGATATTTAATGATGCAGAAAATAACAATCTGATTGTACTATTTATTTATGACACTTTATTATAATAAATAAGTGCAAAAAAATGTTTGCTCGTGTGCTTGCATTAATTATCTGTGCCCATGCTTTTTTCAAAGAAATAACTGCAAAACATTTTTTTTTTCTGTGCCCCTGTTGTGCCCCTGTATAGTATTGGGTCAGCTGACGCCCCTGCTCCAGATCACTTTTTCATTTACAGGATAGACCTTGTTAGGTATGGAAGAAGGAACATGACATAAGCTTGATAAATAAATGTATGAATAAATACAGGAATATATAGAAGAATGTATGAAACGTATTCATGTGTGTTTTATTTGTATTATAATTGTATATATGTATATGTTTGTACAACTTTTATTTATTTAAAACAATTTGAAATGAAGTTAATCAAAGCATATTTGTATTATTCTGTTTACTCCTATGTTTATTAATATATTTCCTGTTTTGTTTATTTGTTTCTGTATTTGTTCG
Organism: Notothenia rossii; assembly: GCF_949606895.1. NCBI lineage: Eukaryota > Metazoa > Chordata > Actinopteri > Perciformes > Nototheniidae > Notothenia > Notothenia rossii. The sequence continues at coordinate 75,208,399 of NC_136906.1, read as the reverse complement.
AGCATTTATTTATTTATACCATAAAGTGATCTGGAGGATGCGGGCATCGATCCCGCTACTTCTCGCATGCTAAGCGAGCGCTCTACCATTTGAGCTAATCCCCAAAGATGACTTTAAATAAGTGACGTAACATCAAAAACACACATATTGAGCCAACATACTGTAGTTTCCATTGAGATTTTGGATTTAGGATATAACACATGTACTCTAAAAAGCACAAGTTAAATGGTATATTGCTTGTATGTTTCTTAAACTGTATCACATTGTGACCCCAGCACTAAACCGTTAGAAAAAGGACTAGTAACTCACCGTCTGCAGATAAATCCCTCAAAGATCGATCATCATTCCTATATTTATTTCCACATGTATTTATTCTTACATTTATTAATCCAGCTTTTCTACAAAAGGCCCCCCCCCCCCCCCATGAGCCCACTCTGATGTGTGTTTAAGTGTTACTATGGCTTTAGCAACCAGAAAGCGAGGCTCGCTACTGCGAGGAGCGGACAGTGTGAGCTGGCTTACTGGTGTGGTTTCCTGGTTGCTGGGTGGGGTCGGCGAGACACAGCGAAACCCAGCCCGAAACCAGCCCGAGCACACCCACACCGGCAGCCTGGCTGCATGTGAGTCTGTGTGTGACCATACCCTGAATTGGGTAGGTTCACGTCACTGTACCCAGAAAGAAAAAGAGAAATCTCCAACGAGGCGTTCTGGGGCAGCAGAGACAGGTCGTATCTGTGTTAGAGTTTTACTCGCTACAGGGTGTACTTTGAGGGTTTGTGACTCTGCAGACCGTTTACATGCAGAAAAACCTTCATAACACACAAGGGGACGGGTAATAACCAGAAAAGCATGACATGGGACCTTTAAAAATCAAAGATAACAAAACATGAATAACTCAGGTTCATGAATAAAAGTTACATTGCAGTGTGAGATGTGAATAGTTCAATTCAAAGCAGCTTCAGAAAGAAAGTCTTCAGCCTGGATTTAAAAGTAGTCAGAGTTGCAGCGGACCTGCAGGTTTCTGGGAGTTTGTTCCAGATATTTGGAAATATCCCGAACCAGATTCTCTCATTCCTCTACCCCTAGTCTTCCCGTGAAATGAGAGTTCTTTTGACAGTTTTCTAATATTTTTTATATTCCTTTCATCCTTCTCTTTCATCCATGTTGCATCCCCAGATAACCAGTGGGGTTTTCTCCTGGAGGCCAAGGGAAGCCAGGCTTCCCCTGTTTTTTCGGATTGTAGTTATAATTTTAATAAATAAATAAAAACACTTTGTTTAGTTTCGGAAATTCTTTGTTGTGTGTTGCTGCCGGTGTTACAGTATAAGTTGAGTCATGACAACTGGCGACATTCTATTATTTTCGTCATAGGAATCCGGGGCGTGTACATTGAGGACCCATTGTTGACTTACCAGGAAAGAAACATCGTTTGTCGTTTACGTTCATCTTTTGCTATATCTGCCTTCCTAAGATCCATTTGCTGCACATTCAGTACTCGTATGTGAGGTTGTGGGGCAGAGGCCGATATCGTGACGCTTACAGGGAGGTATCGAACATTTCAAAGTAGGTGACTGTGTGGATGCCTGTTCAAAACATTGCAAACTTCAATAAATCATTTAAATTATATATTTGTGTCCGACTTTCATTTGTTCATCGTTCTTAATGTGATGTATAGTAGCTTTGATAGCTGTCCATACCTTCAGACAGCCTAAAAGTAAAACACAAGTTGTTTATTCACAGCCTGAACGCTCATCGAGATGACTGGATCAGTCATGACAACTTGTGATCAGCTCCGATTAAATTGTGATATCAATTCTGTAGCTAACCTCCAGGGATCACGTTTATTTGATGAAATACCTGTATCCCTCTCATCACAACAAGACTCTACACTGTGCAGGAAAAACAATTACATACATGAAAATAACCTTGATGCATGGGAATTAAACACACAAACTATCTTCCGTGGCTATATTGATATATCACAGTAACGGTAAACCACAGAAAAATAAGTCCAGCGGGGCACAAGTTGAATACATATAATACGGTAGTTCTATTATGCCTTTAAGCCTATACGTTTAACCCATAAGAACCCGGACCCATTTCTACTTTTGGGGAAATTAAGGGGAACGTCATTTAGACTAAATAGACACATTTCTGACAAGTAACCCCCCCTAGTGTCAAATATCTGGGCTTTAATGGTAAAGTAACTCTTATTTATAACTTAATTAACAAGGATGATGTTTTGGTTTGCATTTGTTTGAACATACTATGAATTGAAGAATAAAGCATATGTTAACTAAATATAATTGAATCAGCTAAATTAACTGACCAGACCATACTCATATTTCTAATTGTGCATATATGTCACTCCGGGTTTACTGTGAATGTTTAGGGTTAAAGTCCCGATGTGACACCATGTGTCACAGCAATATTTATGGCATTTGTTTCATATCAATTTCATCAAGAAATGTTTCCACAACAGGTTAAATGTAATCAGAATCAGAATACCTTTATTTGTCCCACAGAGGGGAAATTTACATTTGTTACAGCAGAAAAGAGCCGGAGACAGCTTAATGTTTAACAAATGACATGTCATGTAAGCATTTTTATTCTTAAATGGCTTGAATATTAACTTTAGAAACAAAAAACCTTTCCAAATCTAGCTAGTTCTGTCACATGTTTTAGCCTGACACATGGACATCTTGGACATGTTGTTATGGGAAGACAAAAGCAAATGACAAGGACCATGACCCCAGACTGTTCAGTGTGTGTCACTTAGGGACTTCATGAGATAGAAAAATCTCATGAGGAATCTGTATAAGGAACTTTCCAGAACCTTTAAATTTCATGTGACACCCGTGTCTAAGCAATTCTGTCTGCCTTCCGTGTTCCTTTTGTTATTTACTTCCTCTCTGCCTTCTTCTGATGATTTATCTGTTAGTTTGTGTGTTTAATTCCCATGCATCAAGATTATTTTCATGTATGTAATTGTTTTTCCTGCACAGTGTAGAGTCGTGTTGTGATGAGAGGGATACAGGTATTTCATCAAATAAACGTGATCCCTGGAGGTTAGCTACAGAATTGATATCACAATTTAATCGGAGCTGATCACAAGTTGTCATGACTGATCCAGTCATCTCGATGAGCGTTCAGGCTGTGAATAAACAACTTGTGTTTTACTTTTAGGCTGTCTGAAGGTATGGACAGCTATCAAAGCTACTATACATCACATTAAGAACGATGAACAAATGAAAGTCGGACACAAATATATAATTTAAATGATTTATTGAAGTTTGCAATGTTTTGAACAGGCATCCACACAGTCACCTACTTTGAAATGTTCGATACCTCCCTGTAAGCGTCACGATATCGGCCTCTGCCCCACAACCTCACATACGAGTACTGAATGTGCATCAAAGTAATCCTATGGAGGCAGATATAGCAAAAGATGAACGTAAACGACAAACGATGTTTCTTTCCTGGTAAGTCAACAATGGGTCCTCAATGTACACGCCCCGGATTCCTATGACGAAAATAATAGAATGTCGCCAGTTGTCATGACTCAATTTATACTGTAACACCGGCCCGTCTCTCCCCCATTCTCATTGAGTATTTTACAAAGAGTGAAACAGCGCCCCTCTAGATGTTATGGTGAAACAGTAGATTGCAATCTCTGTTGCGAGAGGAGGCCAGCCGAAATTTGCTTCCCTTGGTAAAAAAAAATGGAGGGATTGACCAATCAGATGATGCTCACGTCATGCCCCTGCCAACCTGTGATTGGTCAGGGCTATGCCAAGGGAAGCCAGAGGCGGCTGGCTTCCCTTGCCTCACAATCCAATCAAATCGCATCAACTTAGTGGTGCAGTGACGCGTCCCAAAAAGCGGAAGTAAGCAGCGCTCGGTTTCCCTCGACGAAATAGCAAGGGGATTTCTCCATAGGATTTTGGAAAATAGCTCGAAAAAAGGTCAGTGGAAAACGAACCTGTTAGATAAATGCACGTTTTGTTCAGTCGGATAATATCCACATGTCTACCCTACTTTTATAATTTTCTAATCATAAATCTAATCGATAGAAGATAGATAGCGTCACTGCAGCACTCTCACCGCCGTTAGAAAGTAGCAAGCAACTGAAGCAAGTGCAATTATGGAGGGTGGAGATTTGGAGTATTGAATCAAAAATAATTGGACTAAACTTCCGCTGCAGCAGCAACAACAAATACAATCTGATGACAGGCCAATGCCCAAACTGGAGCTGTGTACAGCGAGAAACAAAGGAGCGAACCGGACGTAAAACGTTAAAGGTCTCCTGATTTAGTTTGTGAATGAATGCTTATTAGAGTTTCGGCTGGAGAGTGCGTGCGGACCTGTCGGTCAGATAACAGGCGTGTGTAAGTCCTGCATCTGTATGATACAAATGTGTGTAAAATCATACTGGGCGCTGTAATCACTCATCTGGTTACGTTATTAAATTGACCACCACACCCCCCCCCCCCCCCCCCCCCCCCCCAAAA
>NC_136906.1:75169123-75203688 GCF_949606895.1 Notothenia rossii | reverse complement strand
CTTCACCCCGCCTTTAAACCCTGAGTTTGACTGACCGTGAGCGTAGCTGCTGAGCGTGGGCTCGCTCTCTGGAGCAGTCAGATTGAGGTTGAGGTATCCTGCCAGGTCTTTGACCCACACTGAAGGGTTTTCTGGGAACAGAGTTTGACTGCGAGCCAACTGCTGCTTGAGGTCCGCAACATCCAACTACAACGACAACAAGGAAGAGAAACATGTAAGGCTGTGCACGGAGAAACAACCGGTCCATTATGCAAAGTGGGTTTCAGCATGTGATGTTCAACTTGGAAGATGCTACAATGCAGCTTTGATTGTGTGTGTGTGTGGATGGAGTTATTTATAGCTTCTGCAAAGTCAATAACATCATTTCTTCTGTCCAGTCACGAAAAGCTAAATTGTGACGATGATAAATAATCAGGTTTTTCTACAAACTCCTAGTTTAAAAAAAGGCAAGAAGCACACAGAGGGGATTTACAAAAGGATTGCACAGCCTTTGTAGCCACTAAAACTGTACAAATAAGACCAAAAAACACCGTATGAGTGTCTAAGCACCTTCAAAGGATGAAATGCTTTCTATGCAAAAAAGCATTATTGCAAAAACAGTTACACAAAGATGTGTGCTAAAAGCCACAAGCAGTTACAGTGAAATAGTTAGCGTGGTATCATTTATAAGAGGGGTCACGACAGCAGTGAATTACGGCATGGTCATGCTTCCCTTCATTTCTTTTTTTTTTAATGGAAATCTGGAAAGACAGTTGGTTCATGGAAACACATGACTAAAGCTCCCGTACATGGCAACAGATAAACTAATGGTTAGATTCCCCGTCCCTACTCCAACACAGCATCATCGCACTCATCTTAGGGCTGCTCGATTATGGCAAAAATCATAATCTCGATTATTTGGGTCAATAATTGATATCACGATTATTAAAAACGATTATCCATTTACAATTTATTGGAGAACTTTTTTTTGAACAGTATGTTTTGAACAGTTGATTACCCTGAACCTTAAGTATAATTCAACTGAAAAAAAAAAAAAAAAAAAAGTAATAATAATAAAAGAATTATCGTTTTATTTCGATTACGTTGTTTTCGTAATCGTTGCAAGCCATAATCGTGATTGCGATTAAAATACGATTAATTGAGCAGCCCTAACTCATCTGCAAAACTCTACGGGCGTCTATCCGCTGTAACATCGTTAGCACATTATCATTAGAGAGTTGGACCTTTGAGATGGGGAGGGTACCAGGTGTTAATGAGGCACCATTCACCAGGGAATATTTAGCAGAATCTTTCAAAGTAGTTTAATAATTGCTTCTATTTAACTTCAAGAAATACACATTTTCAGCTTTTAAGTTTTTATACAAGCTACATTTCAATGTCTCAAAGGCTGTCAGGATGAGGTGTGTGCGCGTTACTCACGGTTTTGAAAGATTCCTCGAGGGTCTTGCGAGTTGCGTGGCTGACTGGGCTGCTGGGCTGGGGTTTCCTGGGTGGTTTACTCGAGGAGGGTTTCTTATTTTCCGTCTCGGCCGGTGGTGGAACCTGCTCCTTGTTCTGTTTCTTTGCCATCTTCTCAAAACTGTCATAAATGGTCTCAGACATCTTCAGGGGAGCTGAAAAGAAACAAGGGAAACTAAGATATGTGCTTCTTTACTTCGATGGGTTTCTTTTTTTAAATGCAGCGAAAGCATTTTCTATGGTCTCCAACAGTTTTTTCATACGCGACTCGTGTCCTGATAATGAAGTTAATCCTTGAAACCATGGGCGTCCCCTGCCAGTGGCTCCCTCCCCTCACATTCAGTGCGTCCTCCCTCCCTCTATGACTTGCATAATACGCTGTTATTATCCAGGACGAAATTCATGCAACACTTATTACAATCCACGAAGGAATAGAGTTAAGCACCAGCAGCACTTCAAGTATTCCCCTGTGTGTTACTCATTAGGACCCGATTTGTAAACAACTTCCACTTGAACTAAGCACAGATGAGAGATTGACCAACACCAATATACCCGTCTAATAAGTTGGCAAAGACCAAATATGTTATGCCTATATTAGACTACTAAGCAAACACAATCTTGGGTCGAGTATACAAATCTTCTGCAGAACTTCCAGATGAAGCTCCATAACAATGCTACAGTAACTCATGCAGCACAGACATGTACAGTATTTAAGGCCACGCGGCTGCACACAGGAGTCCCAGTCAGACCTACCCACACACTTCAGTCTGTGTTGGCAGAGCTCACCAGTTGTTCACGGATCATTCAGCTGTACAGGCTGCTGACAAATCTAAATCTATATCAGGTCAGCGTCGGTACACAGGGCCGTTTCATCACACCCTGGATTCAGTTCCCTATTCAAATGTTGAGGCAGGATCACTTTTCACTTCCCTGAACACTGAAGCCAGTTGTTAGGTCTGGATTGCACGGCTTAGTATGCATTACCAGAGTTTAATAGTGAGGGAAGTACTGAAAGACTGAGTAATGATGTAAGCTGACCAAGGTGTTCACGTCTATTAATACTAAAAACTAATATCCATACGCGTGTCAGGAAGTCAATCCTTTCCAGCAGCAGCAGCAGCAGCTCCTGACATGAGGACCTGCTGCATACAGTAACCAAGGGAACACATGAGGTCACTCTAGTGAAGACTGGGAAATGGTTAAATATGTGCTCGGACCCAAGTTAAATTACAAGTCAATTCCAGGACTATAATTATCTCTTTTCAAATGAATTCATTTAGTAGTAACCTTGATATTATGCCCTATAAAAGATACTTGAGGCCACTCTACTGTGAGTACAATCATCTTAATAGGAAGGACACAGTCAACTTGCATTGCTGATAAACATCTTTTAGCCAACTGACTGATTTCCCTCAATTGGAAGCGGTACTTGATGAGATGTACACTATGTGATATTATGTATTTAAAAAAGGAAAAAATATATAATGTTCGTTCAAAAACGATAATTTTAGCAGTGTGTTGAAACTGTGAAATTGGTTGTTTGCTATAGAATTTCTTACTCAAAACCAGTCACATGCAAAACCACACACACACCTCTATAAAAAAAATGTGGGTGACACCTGATTATCGTTCTTTACTTGATTTTGGAAAAATAACAAATGTTTTCCTGTACTTAAAAAATGTAAAATCTAGCAAATAAAGTGGGTGAAAAAATAAGTTGTTTTGAGATCCTTTGAAAGTACTCAACGGCTGTGTTCTATATTAATGGTTTTAAACCAGACTAAACAAGAACAGCGTTTAACAATGTTTTGTTGTTGAAAATATATTCATCAAATCAATGACTATTTCCATGAAAGCGTCTATGAACCATAAATCAGAGAAGGTTTCCACTTCTTCAAGCATGGTCATGTCTACATTGAGTCATCATCAAAGAGGGACAGACACAATCAGTGTACTAAATTCACCCCCCCTCCCCTCCCTCAGGCAACCTTAAAAAAAACTATTAGGATATTTGACGAGCACTTGAGTGAACCCAGTGAACGAGGGGCGGATTTTGGTGGCAGCTTTGGTGTCTGTAAGCAGAGGGTCCTGGGGGTCTGCTGGGGTGTAATCTGAGTAGATGCACCCAACATGGCCCTCTCACAGGGTGGGTGGACTGGGAATGGATTTTCACACCAGCAGAAGAATAGCTGACAGGATTCTTCACATATAGACACAGAGCAAACCCCTTTCAGATATTTCTCAACAACAGCAAGGCTTGTGTCGCTAGTTTTTACTTGCAGATTGCATATTTAATTAGGTGTTCAAAGTCAACTTTATTGTCAATCTTTCAGTTTGTGTGTACAGACAGAGATCGAAATACCCTTTCCATCAAATCCCGAATACAAAAATTCATAACAATATTTATAAAAAGATGTATATCCTATATATACACAATCAACACATTTAGACATAAATAAAAGCAAAACAATCAATATATACCAAATAACAGTCACTTCAATATCTTGGGGACATGTTGGTGAGACTTTCATGCCAACAAATGCTTCTATGTAACTGTTATGCATAAAATGAATTGAACTAAACATAACATTTAATAAACCAACAATAACGGTTTGAATGACGTCTGTTTTTGTCATCTTCTCGAGTTAGGGTCCCCTCAACGTTTGTGGCTTGTAAACCTACGTGTTGGACTGCACTGTTGAAACTAGAGCTGTGGTCAGACATCCTAGAACTTGTCTGGACATGTGACAAGTTCAATCTAAGTTTCAAATCGCCTGTCGCAAATATGACCTTCTCAAGGGGAAGTTGTTTATATGATGCATTGCAATAATTCATGCAAACCCGGCAGGTTTAGAAAGACAAAGAATATTAAGAGGGAAGATAAGGGTAAATAATCAAGGTTCCTAGACTGCCTTATCTGAGTGATGTTCCTAGTCTTGGTTACGTTATCCCACTTTTATTTCATATTTGTTAACCGTTGCAATATTTAGGTATTTGGTCAGAGATATTATGGATATTTTACTTTCTCTATATTGACCATGTAAGTGTTGTAGGCATTTAAGTGAATGAATCTAAATAACTAATATTTCAGTATTTATCTATTTCTTTCTGGTAAAGCTCATGGTTAGTTTTAGATAAAAGTATTAGCTTGATTACACTAAGTCAATACTAGAAATGTTAAGATAGTTCACGATAAGAACTATAGTCCTTGAAGAATTTAAAAGCATTTGCCAAAAAGAGAAATTTATTTGTTTGAAATAAAACCTTAAAGTCACCTTTAAACTGACCCGGTCACGGTCACTGTGATCAGACAGACTTTGGACCGGCTGTTTCTCTGATAAAACTGGTGCGTAAACAAATAGTGGTGGAAAAGGAAGATTAAAATGTGCTGCAAAGAGAGGGTGTGGTAAATACAGACAGTTTTTGCCAGGTTTACTGAATGTAATGAATAAAAAACTATCAATCCATCAAAGGTTTGTCATTTGAATTAGGAGATACTGAATCATCACACAGTAAAGTGTCACAGTGAAGGCTTTTACTGTCAATCGTACATAGCTACAGTGTAGTTTTAGAGAGGCGAAGTCCCGCCCATCTACTTCCGACCCATGGGACCTTATTTCGAAAAAAGTTTCTATTGAAGTCAATGGGGAGAGAAAGGTTATATTTCGATCCAGTTTGAATTGTGCCACGAATTACACATTTGATGTTTGTCAGTCTTAAAAAATCCTTTCCATATAAAAAAGTCATAATTTGTCGTAAAACTGTTGAAATATAAGACTATGAAAAATACGCAACTAGAAAGACTACAAACCCTAGAATCCCGTTCCCGCATGCTGGCTCTTACGGAACCGACTGACTCCCCTTGTGTGTGTGTACAGCTCTCAACATGCCCAGACTTGGAGTGATTTTCACCTCTTTTAATACTTTTCACCTCATTCTGAAAGAAAGAAGTGAAATGTGCCAACGAGACGGCCGTCTTGGTGTGTGGTGCGAGACGGGAGATGTAGTTCATTGAGCGGTTTCACAAAAAAAAGTGTTACTTCACAGTTTTATTTTTTTGACTTGCAAAATTATCTTTTAAATTGACAAACATCATATGTGTAATTCGTGGCACAATTCAAACGGGATCAAAAGATAATCTTTCTCTCTCCATTGACTTCAATACATACTTTTCCCGAAATAAGGTCCCATGGAGGTCCCCCGGAAAGGGAGGGACTTCACTTCTCTATAAGTGTAGAAATAAGTTGATTAGCTCTTTTCAACCACCACATTCCTTCCCACTCTCTGAACATGTCTGTCCTGGCTCCAGTTCTACTGTCTGCTCATTTGATAATACACATTCATATACAGATTTGCAATGTTTTAAGCACAGAATGGATTCTAACATATGCTCCACTCAAGACAGGGCTTCAGGTAATCACCCATGACTCCTCTTTCAACTGATCATCATGCCGACCATCAGCTGATGTTGTGCTTTGTTTGTGGTGGTCTCAAACTGATTTACATACAGTAAAGCTGGGCTTTTGGGGCCCCTGGATCTCTGGGACTGAGGGTCAGTTCCCCAATTTATCAAATTGTTAATCCAGTCTTGATACCTGTCACAGAACTGTGGCAAGTGTTTCATTTTGATTAACAGGTAAACTTGTAATGATAAATAAGAAATTGATTATATCAGGCTGTGTTTACACAAGTTACATGTTATCATGATTAAAACCTGAATATTGCCATCCATATCCTTTAAAAAGGGGGCGGCAAGGGATTTGATGCTTTAGCCAAATGTATTCAAGCCTATAATTCAGAAAGTATGTAATAATAAAGTAAAAAACCTTCTGATTTCTCTTATCAGGCTGTCATGTATATCTTTATTACAACACCACACGTGTATTTTATTAAAATTACAGATTATTATTAGAATATGTTTTGTTGTTTGTCTGAAAAACCAAATAAACTGTCTTATCATGTAGTTCTTTTTGAGTGAACCCCAAGGAAAAGCAGCTGTAGTTTTGCATCAGCTAATGGGTATCCTGAAAAATCCTAAAATACATTGATGATTCAGCACTGACAGCTGTTCCTTAAGGCTAAGTGGAAAAAAGGAGATGCCCAAGTCATTATCCTGACATTACACTGTTGAATTACGTCGCAACAACAGCACCTTTTAAAAAAATGTAACAGCAGCAAAAAGAGCAAAAGGTCCCACAAGAAGCTCCTCAGTGATGACGTTGCTCCCGTTGACACACTGCTAGCAAGCTAACTGCAACACTTTTTATCCCTTCTAGCTCTATGTGAAAGAACAACATTGCCCAGAAAGGCCAGTAAGCTTTTATTTTTAAAATGATTATGTCAACAGAGAAGTTATAAATACAGCCACTCACATTAAATGGTAGAATTAGAAAACACAAAATTGTGCACGCAGGAAGTAGCTTTACTGCGTGATGCTAATGCTAAAGCTAGCAGGTCGAATCAGTTGACAGCTATGAGAATCCCTTTCATTCTCCACCGCTTCCATGACTATCAAAACCGTTAAGACACCGTTTCTATGACTATCATATCCGATAAGAGACCGTTTCTACTAATATCATAACCGTTAAGACGTCGTTTCCATGATTATCGTGACCGTTAAGAGACCGTTTCAATGAATATCATACCCGTTAAAACCCCGTTTCCATGACTATCATAACCTTTAAATCACGGACATGAAAGAGATTATTGAGCTCCATTAGTATCACATTTTGTCTTATTTGAACTACTTCTGTGGGGTAAATGGGTCAGCTATTGGGGCCACTTACGTCTGGATGCCAGGATGTTAGATTCTCCCAGGGCTTTCCGTCCACCGGCTCCGGGTTTCTTGTCGCTCGGGTTCTTCCCTCCTCCTCCGGTTGCGCTTGTATTTTTCTTCCCTTTCTTCACAACCTCCCATTTACCAGCTGAGCCATTGTTCGAAGCCATGTTTTTAGTCCTGATACTGGGTCGTTTTTCTAAAGTTATGTGACTCCTTCGTCCTGCGGAATGAAACGGGACGACTCAAACAGCTCGGATAATTTAACCTTCCGCCTGCCACGTCTCTTTGGTCGGCGTGACGTCAGAGTGATGCGTTCAAAAACCGGTTCAAACCGTTACCTTCAGATTCAAACACGTCTGCGTTTATATCGAAAAAAAATGGACATTTCATTGAAGGGTTTCCATCTCACACATGATGATTTAAGAACATTTTACCTCCCCACAAAACTAATACACACATAACCACAAAGCATAAATAATTCATTGTATTGTAAGATTACCCTATGTTGGCATCCTGAGTCCTACATTTTAAGACCTTTTATTGTATTGTTTCGATTTTTTTTTCTTGTATTTTAGATATTTTACTCTCTGTCTGTCTTGTAATTGTATTAATCTTTTAGCACTTTCATTCCTTTTAATATATAAAGCCCACTGAGACAAACGTGTTTTTTTACTGTATATTGGGCTATATAAATAAACTTTTATTTGTTTTGATTTATTTACTGTTCTCATCAAGGTGTGGGATCCGAACAGAGTCCTAACAAACCCTTATATTGACACATCATGCAAGCAAACCTTTTTTATACTGTGAACCCTGCACAATCCTCTGTTTTGCACATTTCTGCTCAACACTACCTCTTTTAAAAGCTGCATAGCTCTCCACTTGGGTCTGCGCATATTGTGAATTATATTCAAGTGTATAAGTTCTTTAAGTCAAGCAAGATACAAACAATAGCAATTGTGTTTATACAAATCATATGCTACAGAAGAGCTTCTTCCAGCCCGACCTTTAGCTGAAATTATTGATGATTTGCCGATTGATTACCAATTTTCTTTAATGAATAACTAGAAATGTATTCATGTCGTCCTTGTGTGCTCTCTGTTGTTGGCTCCATCTCTAACCAGTGCCACGTCCATTTAAACCATAAAGGATGGCTGGGATCTGGGGAGCAGACGTGGATTTTGGCTGCAGTTTCTCAGTGTTTGGCGCGAACATCCTGGATCTCTTTCAAAACCTCCTCTATGAGTTGAAGCTTAACCAATGACCACAATGGACATCTCACTGTGTCAATATTTATCTTATGTACTTTTGTTTACTTGACAATACATCTCTCTCTTGGTCCCAAAACAGGTTTCAAGTGCAAATCCTTTCTCTCTAGACTTAACATCCGGTTGTTACACTACAAGGGTTGGACAATATATACATTTGATATATTTTGGGATATGAGACAAGATATTTTCTTCGATTCTGAATATCGGAATATCAAGATATGGCATAATTGTTGTCTTTTCCAAGTTTTTAAATGGTGTATTAGGTCTCTTTACCCACTTAGTCATTATATTTACATTACTGATGATTATTATAATTGTTTTATCTCATAGTGTAAGTCTGTTTTGAAATTAGAAACCCTACAATATTATAGCAATATCCAAGTATTTGATCAAAAAAATCATATTTTCATATACTCACATAGCCAGGCCCTGCTATAAGTGTGTGTTTGTGATGTTATTGGCACGGTGATACAAAACTGCTCCTGATTAAGGAGGAATACAGCAGTAACATGTCAGAAAGCAAACACAACAATAAGGTTTGTTTCTTTTCTTGAACACAAGAGCTTTATTTTATTGCAGCAGTGACTGCAAACGATGCAAGTTTATCACAAGCTGCCATGACTTACACTTTTAAGTATTTTCTCTCAGACAGGTTTTAACCACTGTCGATCACAATAAACCACACCAATAGTTCCTTGGCTGCCCCTGTGGTGGCGGTTGAACGCTTTGCAAAATAACTCAATTAAATACGGCAAAATAAAGATGATAGCAGCTCAAATGATTAACTCATTCAACACAGCCAAACATTAGTACTTATTAGTGTCTGTCTGTACATGTTATGCACTCAAAGAATTCAAAGCCTGGCATTTGTCTTGTAATTTACGCTGACGCCTCTAACTTGGCCATTTCACATTTCAATGCAAATCGAAAAAAAACAAACCTCTTTAAAATAAATCTACAAAATATATAAAATTGCATCTTTCTGTATCTTCACTGCATGTTGGCATTTTAGTCAATTTGTTTTGCTACATTTAGTGCAATATCTTCAATATCCCCAAATCCAGAAACCGTAGCTTATTCAAAGAAAAACCATAAATAAATAATTAATACAACATACTGTCTCATAAACAAATCGTCAATACAATCATAAGCAAACCGTATGAATGAATTCGGGAGTGATGACTTCTTTCTGCATTATGAGCAGTTCAAAGTCGGTGATATGTCCGGGGGGGGGGAGAAAGGGGGTTAATGTATGTTCACGTGTCATCATAAGAAAAATCTTAAAAATATATGTGCATGCCTCTTTCTTAAAGTGTCTTAAATCGATTAATAATGTCTCCTAGTGAAGTTTATAGCCCAAATATGTTTAAACTGGTCACATTGTGTGGAAATCGCTGTGGTTTCATGTAAACTCTGCAGAGGACCCTGATGCTCGTCTGTGGCCACCGATGAAAGTGCATGGTGAGAGAAAGTGACCGGTGAGTGCTGGATTCCTGTAATCTCATTGCTATGAACCTTTTCTCTTGCAGGCTAACCCAGCCCTGCAGTGCAGCTGTCTCCTCTGTGAGAATAAAGTCATGTTGAGTCCAGCTACTTTAAAGCAAAAGTCAACATGGGTATGGACAGCCGCGGAAAAGACGGGGGAAGTTGTAAAAAGGAAATAATAAAAGGGGTAAAAACAGGAGGACGATAAAAGGGTGGAGGATGACGAAGAGATCAGAACTCTTCCTCGTCTCCTTGTGCCCCGTCGTCGACGTCTTCATCCTCTGGTGGTGCAAAGCCCTCCTGTGGAAGCAGGCTGAGGTCAGTGTACGTCAGGATGAGAAACAAAACATGGTTCACCAGAGCCGGGGGAGGGTGGATTATAATCAGAGAAAAAAAAAAGAATGACCTTGTGAATTTACTAGAAAATGGAAGTGAATAGTCACGGAGAATGTACCAAATTCTTTTGTAAATTTACAACAATACTCAAATGATTTTTTCTTACATTATACCCCCTCCCCCCGGCTCCGAAGGTTATTTATTTTTTTATCTACAATGTGCCTAATATGCCGAGGTGTAAATCTCTACTGGTTGGTGTTACTGCAGATGTCCTTGCTCGTTCTGCAAGATCAGATCCTTGTGGCTACCTTTGTTTTTCACCTTGACATGAAGCTTTCATTTGGTTTCCATCAGACCTCTGAGTCAGCTTAAAGATACTGCAGTTGGCTTTCTGCAGCACCCTGATATTTTAAAAACTCATGTAAATGGGAAAAAGGGTTTCAAAGAAAGCAGATTCAGGGATTTACTCGCTACCTGCTAAACTATTAATGCATCATTCTGTACACCTTAACTAACTCATGACTATCCAGGAACTTTAAGTCTTCCTAAGACATTCTCACAAGAAACTCTAAGGTCATTTCTCTTCTGTATAGTTGCACCTACTAAACCAGTGATTTCAAATGGGGGTACGCGGACCCCTAGTGGTATGTTTGGGGTACTGCAGGGGGTACGTGAGATAAAAAATAAATTAAAAGGTTAATTAAAAAAATACCATGCATGATTACAAAAATAATCTTAGTACAATAAGTTAAATAGAAAACACCATTTTATATAAAATATTCCTAGAACCACTAAAGGGGTCCTCATATAAACATGTTACATTTGTGTATTGTATTTATAGTTTTTCATAATACAGTATATCCTTTTGTTCATTGGTTTGTTAATTATTGTAATTATTTATATAGGCTTTTTCTGTCAAAAATGTCCGGGGTCGGTCAGGGGGTACTTGGCTGGGAAAACGTTTCAAAGGGGGGTACATTACTGAAAAAAGTTTGAGAAGCACTGAGCTAAACAATATTAATAGAAAACTGAGAGCCATCTCCCCTCCATCGTTCAGCTTAAAAAGTATTATTAATTTGGCATGTAAGCAAATATTATTAACGTGCTAAATCTTGTGTCCTGTGATTTGAATGTGTTTACCTCTGTACTGTAAAGCACATCCATGATTTTGTTGAAGATTGGGTTTTCACTTTCGCTGTCCTGGCAGAGGACCTCAATGTCTCTCAGCTTTCCGAAGTAGAAGTCTCTCTCCTTCTCCAGTCCGTCTATAGTCAGCTTCAGCTCCTGCAGCTGTGTGCAGAGAGAGGAGGGGTTTGGGTGCTCTCAAAGTGAAACAGGGCTTTCAGAGAAACTTCATAAAAATAATTAGGTACCATCAATCATGCAATTTAATTATAAACCTGCACTGATGGGTAACTACTGCTTCTATTTATAGAAGACATTTCTGAACAAAACGGATGAATATCGCTATCAAACACTGAAAACAAAATAATAATAATGCTGCTTATAATAATAATAATAACTATCTCTAAATATAGAAACAAGTTATTCTTTCATATTCATTTTTTTTATTATTGTTTCACATTCTTTACTTGATTGTATTAACTCCCGTTTCATTTCAATCTGTTAGGTCTCCCTGAATGTTCGATGTTGAGGGAGGGGGGAGGGGAGTGTTATTTCCCCATGTGTTAATCTATGTATGTGTGACGGTATGTTCTTTTAAAAAAAAAAACCCGATAAAAATCATGTTAAAAAATAAAATAAATGTCTGAACAGCCCGTCGGTACCTGCTGGTGAAGCTCCACGACTTCAGAGTCCCCCCCGTTACGGGACGTGTTATTGGATTTACGGGGCGCTGCTACAATGATCTGCTTCTGTGGCGGGGGGGCAGGTTTTGGTACTGTAGGGGAAGTCCTCACAGGGCCTGGAAGACAGAAACACACACACACACATGTTTATATATCTGCACTGTGTTGTTTTTAGTCTGCTGTCAGATTCACTTCATTTTACCCAATGCAGCTGCAACCACTCAATTATATATAGAATAAATGTGACCCAAAATTATTTGTATGTTTTAAGTGTCCCACAATTCAATAAGGTCAGACTGAAGCACTCCTTCGTGCGTCAGTCAATCCTCACAGTACACTAAAAGGTCATTAAAAAGGTTTTCTCTCACTGATTGTGCTGTTATGGTAAATGTTCGTTGTTTGTGTTTCATGTACTGTGTCTGGATCGTAAGTCCTTCTTAGTCTCTGTACTAAAGGGTTGTGTTGGGAGAAAAACAATGAAAAGATGCCAAGAAGGAACATGTTTGCAGAGATTTGAATATCTTTTTTCAGCCGATTCAGATATTAATGAAACCTTTAAAACTTCTGACTGTTGAAAATACATTTAATAAGATATCAAGATTTTAAACTCTGGGTTCAACCTTTTTTTTTCCAACTTAGAACAAAGCAAATAAGATATCATACTCATCGCATACAAAAACAACTCAACACTTACCCTAACCTAAACCGACTTCCTACCTTACAACGTTAAAGCCAAGTCATTCCTGTCAACAAGTCCCTTCAAGAGATAAGGAGAGGTCTGTAACTGTTTCTAACAAGATAAAAGCACAAAAGGAAACCCACACACATGCACAAACACTCACAGATTATTGATAAATGTCTTTGCGGTTTGCTTTGATGATATTACCTTGAATAACAATTCACGTGTCACTACTGGAATACTTCACTGCTAACATCGTTTGATCTGACGCACACGTACTAGTTGTTCTCTAATATACTGTAACTTTGGTTTGGACGTCTTCTTTATTTTTCCTGCCTTGCAACTTATTTACAGCACATTCAAATATTGATTGGCAGACAGACTAACAACTTGTGAGTCATAGCAGGGAATCTTGTGAAGGCTGCTTTTGTAGAGACAATGTCCAAAAGACTTGTGAGACTGTATGAAACAATTCAAATGTACCTTAAATCAATAAACAGTTTGAATGAAGAAAAAATCACTCTGCGCACGCACGCAGACACACGCAGACACACGCAGACACACACACACACACACACACACACACACGATGCAGAGGATGTTACCTGAGCGAGAGGGGGGTCTTTTAGGTTTGCTGGGACTGTGTGCACCTGGGTTAGAGGTGGGGATGTTTTTCCATGAAGACGTGAAACCAATGAAATGAAGCCTTTGAGTACACACACACACACACACACACACACACACACACACACACACACACACACACACACACACACACACACACACACACACACACACACACACACACACACACACACACACACACACACACACACACACACACACACACACACACACACACACACACACACACACACACACACACACACACACACACACACACACACACACACACACACACACACACACACACACACACACACACAGATAGATAGTGAAGTGTGTGTTGTACCTGGGTTTGGTGGAGGCGGCGTTCCCTCCTGGCCCTGCCGTGACGTTAGAGGGTCGTATTCTTTCCCGTCGAAGTTGGCATCGAAAAACTTCTTAAACCACTGAAGGAACTCAAAGTTGTCCTGAAACTTTCCTTTAACCAGACGCTCCACTGGGATGATCTGAGGGGGAAACAGAGAGATAGAGAGGGATGAGTTTTCTTTAAGTTTGGCTATGAAATTTCACAAAATAGCGATAAATCTTTGTCCTAGTTTTTCAAATTCCGAGGCTAAATCTTTATATGTCTCGTTTTGTCAGACCAAAACCAGAAGCTAAATCTTAATTTAGCAAATTTCTGCATGAAAAGCAGTTGGTTGTAGTAATATATTTTCTGTCTATGAACTAACCTATTGGTTGATAAGTTGCTGCAGCTCTAATGGTCTATAAAATATGTTCTAAACAGCAGATAAGACAACCCCTGGATACAGATATAAAGAAAATGCTACTGCAATAAAAGCAGCTTGCGATCAAGGGTCACTACTATATGAAATTACAATAACAACAACATTACAATATCCATTTACAAAATCTGGAGATAACATGATACTTGGCCCAACACAGAAGGCTATACTTAAAGGGGACCTATCATGCAAAATGCACTTTTTGTTGTCTTTTATAAATAAATATGTGTCCCCGGTGTGTCGGGGAACTCACGCAGCGTCAGGAAATAAAACTCCTCCGTACCCAAATCTCTAAAAACGGGGCTACAACGGAGCTGATCCAGATTTGCGTCTGATATGACGTAATATCGGAAATGTGGACCCACGGCCCAATCAGAAAGCTGCTATCAGAAACAATGCCCGACTGTTTTGGACGTAATAGAGAACCGCAGTCCTAAAACCCGAAGTAAACTCCTTCCGGTTCCTTCGTCAAAACGCAATGCAATTTCTCCATAGGATTTTGGAAAATAGCTGGAAATAAGGTCTGTGGTTGAGACACATTGAAGAGACGGATCACGTTTTGTTCAGCCGGATAATCTCCACATGTCTACCCTACTTTTATCATTTTCTAATCTTAAATCTAGTCGCCAGAAGCAAAATGCTAACGTTATGCTATAAATGAACTACAGCTGGGTCGCTGCTTCAACGTCACGCCAACTTAAGATCCATATTCAAACTACAGATTTTAAATGGTACAAGTTGAAGCGTTTGTTTGAACAGTTTGCAGGAGGCAGGTACTTGCTTTCAAGCAGAACAGGGCAAACAAAATTAGGAGTGTTTACGTGTTCGGCGTAATGACGTACAACGGCCTCGACAACTTATGTAGTCCTATTCGGCCACTTGGTAACAACCATCGTTTTTCAGACACGTCAACTCTTCAGAAATCCCCAGTGGGGTCACTGCGGATGGATTTAATGTCGTAGAACAAAACGTGATCCGTCTCTTCAATGGGTTTCAACCACAGACCTTATTTCCAGATATTTTTCAAAATCCTATGGAGGAATCCCATTGGCTCTGAGGCGAGGGAACTGGCAGTGGTAAAAATGCTAATTTACTTCCGGGTTTTAGGACGCGTCACTGCAGTTCTCTATATGGTCGGTGTTTACATTAGCATCGCTAACACTCATTGCTAAGCTGTACTGGAGAGCATGTGTGTGAAGAAGCAGGAAATAAAAAGGAACTCACCTTGTGGTATAACCGGCAAGAGAGAAAGCCTTTGAGCTCCATACTGTTTCAGAAATAAAAGATACTGACTATGTATTCACAAGGTTTCCTGTCGAATTAGAGTCAGAAATACCTTTACCCTCTTATTTCTTCTAACTGTAACTCAATAATGATCCTTTCTTGTGTGTGTGTGTGTGTGTGTGTGTGTGTGTGTGTGTGTGTGTGTGTGTGTGTGTGTGTGTGTGTGTGTGTGTGTGTGTGTGTCTGTGTGTGTGTGTTCTCACCTTGTCCACATTCATTCTCTTGAATGAACCCTGTAAGACTTTGAAATTGTGGATGTATTCATGTTCCAGTTTAGCGTTAAACTTCACTTTCTTCATTAATATGCACCCAGGAAACAGCATGTCCATCAACTGACAGTAAGCAGCACCTTGAGGGGCAAACAAACATTATTTATTTGTGTATTCCACACATGGCAGTTATTTTAAAACTAAACATGTAAAACTTTACAAAACATGTACACTTATACTGGTTGTTTTTTTAATAGCGCATGGTGGAAAGGAGCAGGGAGAAGAACATCTCATTTTACAAAACAAAACAATTAGATAACCATTAAAAGGTAAAATAAAAGCAATATTCTTTCAGTCACTTACAAATACTGAAACATAAAACCCAAACACAATCATAAGTCAACTTCATACTTTCTAATTACACTTTCTTTATACATTTTCTTAAACATAAAAATGTTCTAACAGCCCTTTAAATTATTCTGCAAAGAATTCCACTTCTTTACGCCGACTACGGAGACACACATCTGCTTTAAAGTAGAACGTGCAAACTGATGCTTAAAATGTAATTTAAACCTTATAAAGAAGTGGTTGTGTGTGTGCTCACCTGAACAGAGATGCTCGATCTTCGTGAGAGTGAGCTGCAGAGAGTCGTTGACCCACGCTAACATGTCATGACGACTCAGGTTCTCTATAGTCATAGAGGTGGAGACGACATTCACCGCCATCCTCCTGAGGTGCACACACACACACACACACACACACACACACACACACACACACACACACACACACACACACACACACACACACACACACACACACACACACACACACACACACACACACACACACACACACACACACACACACACACACACACACACACAAAAAGACATAGCATTTTACAATACAAATTAAAAGACTAGAAATACACATTCCAAAATGTACTTCTCAATAGAAATAAAATAGCATTACAAAAAAATAGAAAATATACATGTTGAATGACACGTTTACAGTAACAAAATATAAAGCAGGATTTGATATATACATAAATATGTGAGGAATATGAAATATTAGATTGGATATAAATGTAAAATGTACAGTGTGATTTTAAGAAGCTATGGAGTAACTGTGTTCGTATATACACACATATATAGTTTGTTTTATTCAAAGCTTCTATTAATGGTGTTACCGAGTGAAAAGAGCTGTCTCTTACAGACAGAACGACTGCAACAAAAAAAAAGACTACCATAAATAAAGAGTTTCCAACTGTGCTGGATCATTATAGTCCAGCAGATAGGTGAATAAAACGTGCTTTTGATGATGAAAACATGACATTTGACACACTGTTAGAGTATGCCCTAAGGAAGATTTTTGGCTATAGGGCCATCGCATATTTGTCCAATGCCGCCAAATGGCTGCCATTGCTAGAATGTAGCTAACTACACGTATCTGGTATTCAGGGAACAAAATACACAGTAAAACCATTAACATATGTATTATGGTGAAGTAATACATGTTACTAGGGATGCTCCGATCGGGAATTTTGGGTGGGTGGGGGCCATGGGGATCTTCCATTTAAAGGGATGTTTAAAACTCGGGGCTCATTTTTATAATGCTTCAGTTTATAATCGTAACGTATCGAAAAGTTCAGATTAATTTTTCACTAAATGATGCGCTTCCACAAACAACAACCAAAATAATTATTAAATTCAAATGAAGTACATTATTCAAGTTTACATTAACTTTGGATAATTAATAACACAGGAGATATGAGCGGAAGCGCTCTCTCTCCCTCTCTCTCCCTCTCTATCTCTCTCCCCCTCTCTCCCTCTCTCCCCCTCTCTCTCCATCTCTCTCCCTCTCTCTCTCTCTCCCTCTCTCTCCCTCTCTCTCTCTCTCCCTCTCTCTCCCTCTCTCTCTCTCCTGACAGCCTGTCAGTATCTCATGCATTTCACTGATCCAGTAATGAGTGACCCGACCGACAGTGAAGAATAAATATATTTATAACTAGTTTAGCTAGTTCCAGAGGTAGATAAAATAGCTAAGTGTGTTAGGTCTAACCGTTGACAATTCAAATAATTCTGCTAAACCGGTGAAGCCATTTTGGCGATCTTGTTTTTCCGCGCACAGAGAAAAGTGTCATGTATTTTACGTCATGTGATCGGCTCTCCTGATCGGCCTTTATAGAGAGCAACGATCGATCGGCAGATAACGATCGGTGGCTGATCGATCGGAGCATCCCTACATGTTACGTAATATATATCTAATATTACAGGTTTTCAACTAAATGCAGACGTAGTCCTGAAAACCCAGTCCACTACAGTGGCAAAGGGCAGTGCACTGAATTACTGCCTTGACACATTTGCATTGTCCACTGCACCCCTTTTTGCATCCACAGTGGAGGAGTTCACGACAGGCCTGGGTCGCTTCTGGTATGACACTGGATGGCTCAATGTGTTTATGAGCTCCCTTCCCTCTCTTGCTGCGTGTTTCAGCCTTCAGACTTTCGGGGAAATATTCATCCACACGACATCAATTCTGCTGACATGCTCCAGCGGAGACAGGATGTATGGTGAGAACACTTTCTGCGCATAATCAAAAAACTTCTTAGCAGCACCAGGTCGTAGCATGTTCACAAGGGTAGCCCCATCAAGGATGAGGCCTTAACTGTGGGGTGGGATGCAGTCTCTTGTAAATAAATCAGGTCCTCCAAACAGCCCACCAAATCTGACTTGGTACCAGTTCTCAGCTTGCCCATTTGTGACAATGATGGTGGACATGCCCTGGTTTTCAAGTTTATTATATTTCACAGAATTAATCCCAAACTCATCCAGACTTCCATCACGTATCTCAGATACACTGTACAGCCTAGAGAACAGAGAACAGTCATTCTTCAGAGATGAGAGCTGTTGTTGGGACCTGGACTTCTCTCAGACTGGAGGCCGGATGAATAGAGGGAAAAAAGAGAGGCCGACTTCCTACTCTTCATAAATGCCTTGACCAAGATTGTGCTTTGTTTCTTTTCTCTGGGACACACCCACTATGCCGGATGGATACCAGTCCACTTGTGTGACATGATTGTGCCAGCTGAGGGAAGGAGGCTATTGGCCAAGATGTCACTACATGGCCCCGTCCATCCTCTCCTCGATGCAGTAAGTTGTCCTGTCCCCTTAGCAGAGAAACACCCCAAAGCATAATGTTTCCACCTCCATTTTGGTCATTGTCAAATTTCAGACGGACCTTTCATGTTCTTCTTGAGCAGGGGGGACCTTGCGGGCGCTGCAGGGTTTGATCCATTATGGTGTAGTGTGTTACCAATAGTTTTCTTGGTGACTGTGGTCCCAGCTGCCCAGAGATCATTAACAAGTTCCTCCCGTGTAGTTCTTGGCTGATACCTCACCTTTCTCATGATCATCAGTACCCCACGGGGAGAGATCTTGTGTGGATTCCCAGACCGAGGGTGATTGATTGTTGATTGATGTCCATTTTTTTCCTTCCATTTCCGAATAATCGCACCAACAGTTGTCTCCTTCTCACCAAGCTGCTTGCTGATGGTTTTGTAGCCGATCCCAGCCGTGTGCAGGTCTACAATCTTGTCCCTGAGGTCCTTAGACAGCTCTTTAGTATTGCCCATGGTGGAGAGGTTGGAATCTGATTGATTGATTATGTGGACAGGTGTTTTTTTATACAGGTAACAATGAGGGGTACTTTCCTAAAGGAAATGGATTTATGTAACCGGTCTGTGGGAGCCAGAATCCTTGTTTGTTGCAAGGGGATCAAATACTTATTTCCCAGTTAAATGCAAATAATTGTTTATCTTTTATATAATGTAATTTTCTGGATTTCCTTTTTGATATTCTTACTCTCACTGTTAAAATAAACCTACAATCAAAATGATAGACTGTTCATTTCTTTGTAAGTGGGTGAATTTACAAAATTGGCATCATACCAATCCTGTCTAAGTTTCTCAATCTGGTTCAGAGTATCAACGACTGCTGCATCTGCAAGGTCTCTAGTATCTAGTATCTAGTATCTAAGATATTCACTTCTTATTTCACAGAATCGATTGCCCATGTCTTTTATAGCACCAGTTAGTGCTTTAACATCTCGTGCAAATGCCATTTGTGCATGTTTGGTCTGCTCATGGTGCCGGGTGTCAGTTTTCTCTCTCTTCAAGTGGAGGCCTCAAACTCCCCAGCCAGACGTGCCATCTCGGGGCCAGACACCATCCATCGCCGCAGAGCTGCAGGGTTCTCTGTCAAGCCCACAGCACCACCATCACCTTTCACAGAGGCATTGTTCTGCTCGTGGGCCTGGTCAATGGCAATAGCAGAGAAGCTGCCTGTCGTCTTCTTTACAGCAAAGTTTCCTTTCAGAAACTGCCCATGGACATCAGGATGGTTATCTTTTAGAGTATAAGAGTAGGAAGTCGGCCTCTCTTATTGATCGCACATAGATCATCAACTCTATTTCCAGCTGCAGGATGATAGACCAGAAGTGGAACTGGGAACATGACACTGCTCTTGTCCACCCGCTACCCCTCCAGGCGGTCGCCAGGTACCTTGAGTGCTGCCATCTCAATGTGAAACCCAACAGACCCCACAATAAAATGATCTTCACTGTGAGTTGCTGGCCAGCTCCACTGGATTTGTTTTGCCACAGCGTATAGAGGAGGGGTCGGTAACAGGCGCAACGCGGTCCGGATCCGGACCCAGACGCTGACCTATACGGACCCGGACCTATTACATTAGTAGGGGATTTTTGGGTGAGTTGTGTAATTCGTGGTGAACCGCAGAGTTTTCGTTTTGGGGGGGGAGGGAGTCAGCCCAGATTTAAAAACTCCTGGCAGGACAAGCTCGAGCTCAATTCTTGCATTGAATTTAAAAAAAGTGAGTGAGGGACTGGAATATAAGAGGGAAAGAAAGAGAAACTTTAAAACTGTTCAATTGTTATGATGTGTAAAGACTGATATTGTTCTATAATCATCTGAAACTGTTATGTCATGATGTGAAACGGTTAACAAAGAAAAAGAGAAACTCAAGCTGTTGCTACACTTTATTTTATTTATCTAAAATTAAGCACTTTTAAGATGCACACATTTTCAAAAGCTATTTTATTTATTTTCTCTATTTTATTTTGAAATGCAGCCCGAGAGGAACATTACACATATCCACAGTATTTACTGTATATCTGTAGAGTTCAATGTTAATTGACAATAAATATTGTTGTTTATGAATTTTACTTTCTTTATTTGATTAGCAGTCAGCTGTTGATTACATGCAGACGTTGATAAAGCTACAGGCTACTTCAATATCACACTAATTCATAAAGCAACTTAGACATTTTGATGTTCCGGAACCTTGCATGGGGACATTTTCTCTAACTGGACCTCGTTGAATTTTAGTTGAATACCCCTGGTATAGAGGTTGATCCAGAGTGATCTGACCAGGATTCAGAATCTCCAATGCCTGCCTTGCCACATCCATGGAATGACGAATCATGGCCACAGATTTGGCCTGGTCGTAGAAGAGGGGAAGTAGAGAAGTGAGTGTGACACTGCTCTCTGGTATTGTATGACCGCACTAGCATCCAGGAGTCAGTCAATCAGGCACGCAAGCAGCTCTTCACCCAGAAAGGTAGAACAATTGAAGGACTCCCCCCAACACAAGCAGCATTGATTTAGCACACAAAGAGAGCTGCCTTCCAAGCTGGTCACTGCTGGGGACAGATGATGTTTGCAGCCCCCGAACTCCCACCCCCAGGTGGAAAAGGAAGGCCACAGGCGGATGGAAAGTTTACTGGACCACATTACCAGAATCGACCCAGGCCTGTCGTGAACTCCTCCGCTGTGGATGCAAAAACACACACACACACACACACACACACACACACACACACACACACACACACACACAGACACACACACACACACACACACACACACACACACACACACACACACACACACACACACACACACACACACACACACACACACACACACACACACACACACACACACACACACACACACACACACACACACACACACACACACACACACACACACACTCTCTCTCTCTCTCTCTCTCTCTCTTTCTTTACTCACCTACGCTGGGTGTGTGTTTGGTGTGAACTCTTTAAATGGGGTTGTGGTAGACCACCTCACAGAAAGACCTGCAGACAGAAACCAGTATCATGTTATACATCTGTGGTAACAAAAATGAAACTGCAATATAAAAGATAATAATACTTCTAATTAGTTTTACTGCCAACTCTTAAAATCTATCATTATTTAACAATGATGCATCACAAGATACATTTTTTGATTTTAAATTTTTCAAAAATGTTGGCTGTGTTAATGCACATGACATAGGGGAGTTGAGTCTGTCTGTTATTTACGTCTTTAAATAAAATACACTGTGTAGCCAAAATGCATACATCTAGATGAAAGGAAGGACGAATAAAGTCCCCATTTCAACCAATTGAAAACACACAATTCTTGACCTCTTACAGCAAAAAATAATACATTCGATTATTCCAGCCCCTCCATCTAGACCGCTGGCTTCTTAGTTGTATTTCTAAAAAAGTTTTTAAACCAGATTAAGCCATCTCCTCATGTTTGCCCATGAGGCAAAAACAAGCTATTGTCCTAGTTTCCTGCACAAGGAATGTAACTATATCACACTCAATGTTGTTGGTTATTATTGACTGTGATATTATAGTCTGTGAATAAAAAACGAATTATAAATAACCTGCAGGAAATTATTATCTAAGTTTGTGTTTTCTAATTAAAAAATGGTGGTTTTATGTCCAAAAATATGGTTAGATTTCTGAAAATGAAGGGATTTTTCTAGGTATGATCAGGACATAGTGCTTTTGAAGTCATTCTGTCCTGTACATCAAAGCGACTTGTTATTAAAGTGGAACACAACTTCCTGTCCGCCTGTGAGTCTACTGAATGGTCAGTACAGTTTAGTGTCCTGTTCAGGAGCTCCCATCAGGTTAACAAGGAGAAACAGCAGATAAACTAGCAGTCATTCACTAGGTCACTAATCTCTGCCTCAGTTTAATCCCTTTAGCCTGGGTTGAGCGTGTTGAAACCGGTCATGTTGCACAGAGGCGGCTGTGATCACCAGATATAATATCCAGCAGCCATTAAACAAACACAGCTACCATGTAACACACTGACTGCTCGGATAAGGAAACATCCAACAATAGCAAAGCATTTCCTGTGAACGGACTGCATGCAAATAACCCTGGTCCACTACGACCATTTTTTAGCAACATTTCCTTAGATTTGGAAATGATGATGTTTGGACCAGGACACCTCTGCAACATAAGTATAAATAAATGGTTCACACGTGAAAAATGTCATACTGTATATCAGATATCTAAAATCCACCAGTTTACAAAATGTATACAATGCCAAGAACTATAAACGAGTTGAGACACATTCAATTACATTTTTTAACGAGGTTGGCAGTAACATTAAACAGTGTGCTGTTTAACACAATGCCAAAACACATAAACAAGTTAAGTTTAGGATCATTAGTTGCTCCTATGAGCTGCAAATATATATATACATACAAAACTAAATCTTAAAGGTCCCATGTCATGCTTTTCCAGCCAACTCCCAGCCAGGCTGCAGGTGTGTGTGTGTGTGTTCGGGTTTCACTGTGTCTCGCTGTCTCGCAGACGGCCACTGTGCTCATAGGGAGGGGGGGGCAGGAGCTCCAACAAGCCGTTTAGGACAGAGAGTGAATACACATACTATACAGAGATGCCGTATGAGAAACCAATGTGATTTTGGAAAATTGCACAATATAAATGTATTTTAGTATACCTCAACGATGGAATTATGATCAGTAGAAATGGCCATGACATGGGACCTTTAAGTACAGTTTAAGGGTTAGGGTTAGGGGTTAGGGTTATAATATTGCAAATACTATCGACATTATTGCACATACATTTGAGAACATTGTAAGGATGTATTCCAAGATGACACATGGTAACAATTGTTTTTAAAAGTAGCAATATTAGGAACCATGCTCACTTGATCTGAGATACCTGAGGAAAACGTATTATAACTCCATAATAACTGATGAAAGTCATGCAGTATTTTGAGATGATTCTTATTTTGATTTATCTTACCAAATGTTTTATTTATTATTAAAATAGTGACATTTGACCACAAGAAACCAGCCTCAGCCGGACAGTTATTACACGTTGTGATATTTATTCTCATATTCAGCAGATATAATAACCGTTAGAGTAGGTTATAACAACAGACTTTATAGTTACAAGTGATAATCTTTTAATGTATCTGGCCAAATATGTTTATATTATCCAATAAACGACATCTAACCACAAGTAAACAGCCTCAGGTGGACAGTTGTATTGTAGGCTACTTAGTGATGTTTATTCTCAGCAGATGTAATAAGGTCTGGCAGTTAAAGTAGGTTACAGACTATGTAGTAATAACACATGTAAACTATCCTGTGTGTTTGTAAATAACTCCTCATCCCGGTACCTTAACGAGTGTATTGACAGCCGCTGTGTGACTGTCACGCTGCTAGCTGTTAGCTAACACTGCTAACCTGTTCTGCGACTGACTGTTTATTTTTGAATTTACACACTTTCAATTAAATGTAATTTCACCATAATGACAATAGAGAACTCAAAGTATTTCCAACTATAACTGACTTGTGTGTGTTTCCATCCGGACGTTACGCCCCTCTGAAGGCCCCTTTTCTGCCCCATAACACACGCACATTTTCAATGACGGAATAACTGTCAGCCAACAAGACGACACAAGTATGTATGTGACATGTAAATGAAACAAGCCTTTAAATAAACTAATGTTGAACGTAAGGAAGCAGATTTTAAGTAAAGTTGAGTTAATGTTACTCACTGAAGTGCGACAGCGTCTCTCGGCTCACAGCAGTCCTGTTGTGTCTAATGACGATGGGCTTTTCTGTTGCTATAACACCGCTGACTGCTGCGCACCCACCTAAGCCGCTTGAGCAGTGCGCATGTGCAGGGCAGTTGCAGCATTTTGCCGTTTTAAAGGGGGAAACTGGTGTCCCCGTGAGCGGCCATGATGGAGATATTGCATCCCATGTTCGGTGCCATTGTGGTGGGAGAAGTATCCAGATATTTTGCTTGGGTATAAATATACTAGCACCAGAATGTCCCGCATTCAAAATGTTACTTTAGTAAGTAGTAATTACTAAGTAAGTCAACAGTTTTGTATAAACAGTTGGGTTAATGTATCTATAATAGACATCATATTTATAAGCTTTTTGTAAGCAAAATTCTTAATCAGTCAAATAAATGTACTGTAGTAAAATGCAGAATATTAATCTCTTAGACTTAGTTGTATTGGAGTAGAAGTGTGATTAAAAGACAATACTAAAGTAGGCTTAAATGCCCAGTCCAATTTATACATATTTATCTATACTCAGTGATGCAAACACAGGTATGGTGAAAAAAGAGAGAACTATTCGAAGCAGGAAAAAAACAGCATAATATACCATCTGACAAAGGCCTGTGCTATAATGCTTCAATTAACTGGCTATTCTTTATAATATACTCAGATCAATAGGAGACAGAGATGTTAAGTTATAAATCAAGGGTTTTAATTATTATTTACAGCAGGGGTGGGAAACCTTTTTCCTTTCAATTTTTACAACATCTTCCGAGGGCCGTACAAATTATTGAACTCAACCTCTGCTTAAAAAAACTAAAATCACAGCCAATTCATTTGGCCTTTCTTTCATGCTGTGCAAAGAAAAAGCAACCTCTTAATCCAGATATCTTACCATGACTCGCGCATGCATGCATGTGCACGGTGTGGCATGACCACCAAAACAGAAAGATATGGACACAAGATGTGTGCAAATGTATTTAATATCCATGTGAACATGATTTAAGTGGGGGGGACCTAACCTCCTCTAGGGGGGTCCGGGGGCATGCTCCAACGGGAAGATTTTGTTTTAAATATTGAAGTTAAAAGCATCAATCTGGTGCACTTTGAGAGCAACATGAGGAGATCTATGGGTACATCTTTCAACACCCATTTGAAACAGAACTGTAAGCAGATTTTTCTTTTGGGATATTTTACAAATCACTCCCCTTTCAAACTCTATTCTTGTTATTTTTAACAACTTTTTTGTTACTGTCATATATTATTTTATACCTGTTTTTCATTTAGTCTCCAATGTCTCATTAGTAACTATAATGATCATATCAAGGTGTGCCTTCGCCTCACTGAGCTGAGGTTATTTGAGCCTCTCAGGAGAGAGCTCTCTTCCACCTGGATGTAGAAAAGCTCTTTAAATTCGTTAGCATAGCTAGCTAACCAGATGCTAATACCAACAGATCGCCACTGTGCTTACAACTAAAGACACAGCCACGCAAACACTGCGGCATGTGTAGTGCTCCTTATGGGTACTGCAATATTTGAAGAGCTGGAGCGGCGTTCCGGTGCTCTCCGTAAGCACTCTAGTCTAGTCTACACTCCTTTCAGACGAGACATAACCACGTGAAGACACGTTACGCTCGTGTTGTGTTCAAGGAACATGTAGTTGGCCAGGAAAAACAGGCACTCGCTTGTTTAATTATTTTTGCGATCTAGATTTCTTCTTCTTTTTTTAGAGAGAAGTTGTCCGTCAGTCGGACGGACGGACTAACGGACGGACCCCCCCCCCCCCCCCCCCCCCCCACCAAAACGAAAACTCTTCGGTTCTCCACGAATTACACAAGTCACCCAAAGCAGCGTTAAAAAAGCGGGAGGCACCGAAAAGCGACTAATTTGCATCACTTTCTAGCTTTCTTATTTTTTTATTATATATTTTTTGTATGCATATTATAGCATGTATGTATACATACATGTATGTCACTATGCAGTGTATCTAAGACACTATGTCCCCTTTTGTATGAAATATATATATTAATATATGTTGCAAAAAAAAAGATTGATCAGAAATCTTTTGATGCATTTAAAAAAAAAAAGTTGACACAAAGGAATCAAGATGTTATTTTTTTTCTCTTTATTCGTGTGGTAAGAAACAAGCAGCCACTTACAGATTCAACAGTTTCACTGTCCGACACGACAACAACCTACAAACATACACAGCCACCAACCAGTCACAGTGCCTTCAAAACAACAAATCCATCCAACAGTAAAATAATGTAGTTGTATACAGCAGTAGGTTATAGTAAAAAAAAAACAGCACCAGTTGTTGTGAGCCTGCGAGAGATTTACTGCTCCGTCTCCGCGTGGTGCTCTTCATGCATGGGTGTGGGTGTCGCACGAGTGATTCACATTGGCACATGTATTCATTCAACTAAAAAACAAAACAAACAAACATCCTAAGTATATAGCTCACAGACAAGAGGTGATCATGTATAAATATAATACTGGTAGGCAGGAATGAGAAGAGGATGTTTCTTCAGGCTGTGCAGCTCAATCTTCCTGCTCTGTGGACAAGAAATCCCTTTTTATTAA
The DNA here is from genome assembly GCF_949606895.1 of Notothenia rossii. Classification (NCBI taxonomy): domain Eukaryota; kingdom Metazoa; phylum Chordata; class Actinopteri; order Perciformes; family Nototheniidae; genus Notothenia; species Notothenia rossii. Next base: position 75,176,452 of record NC_136906.1, on the reverse strand, counting down.
CAGGAAGTTTACTCTCTAAATCCTCTACTGAAACTCAACTCAACAACATAACATCCCTTCTTGTTGTTGTTTTTTTCATTCCTGTTCATGTTCCTTTTCATTGACTATATTCTTCCTTATGTCTACTGGCAATAACACAGACCTTTACACTTGGACATTTTGATGGATGAGGCCCCTGGTGTTTTTAGCAGCTCCTACTTTCCCTCAGACAGTAATCTCTCTGGTGAATCTCTCTCGTTTATTTAAACCATTTCAAGCCCTAATGTTATGTTCTGTACTATCAGCAGAAAAATAACAGAACGCTGTCCTTCTTGTTTACCCGTTTAAATCACTTACTCTTTATCCTTCCTTCTCCCCAGTCTTTCCAAAGTCTATACATACAGAAAAGACTACAATACTTCTGTAACTCAGTCTATAAAGTCCTGCTACCGTAGGTTGCAGGTGAGGCAGGATGTTTCTGGGATACGTGAATGTTGCCTCAGTCAGAGGTAATGGAAATAAACGGATGGATATTATTAGATAGTGTAGCTGTAAAATCACACAGTGTTTTTGAAGCAGTTGGATTTCATCACCACACAGCACAGATCACCCGTTGGAAATAAAAACAGTGTTAGAGGAACCCGCGGTGCAGCAGGAAGCCGAGCACAGTGGGTGTTCAATCACAAACAGAATCCATACACGTCTCCATGTGAGTCGAAAGCTATGGTGCCTACAGTGTATGTGGGTGATAGATATTTCACGGAATCCAGTTAATATTTTTAAATAATTCAGTCGACATCAATTCCAACCTTCAAAAACTGTACTGGTTTTGATCTCTCACAGTTTGTTTAGTTTGCGTTTCTCCGCGGGATACGAGCAGGGTGATAATGAGCTCCCTTTAACGTTAGTATGATCAGCTTGAATTTGGCAATACATTTTAAATTAATATATAGCCCTTCACTCTCGTGTAAATAATCAGGTCAGTCACTCCAATTAAGACACAAATTAGATTTGTAAAAGTCACTTTGGCGCACCGTCAGTTAGTTCTTCACCAATCACAGACGTGTGCTTTATTTGTTTGCCTCTCTTAACTTTGATCCTGTGATTGAAAATCAGTGCAGTTTTCCTGGTTGCGCAGAATAATACAAAACAAGGAGACTCGGACGGGTGAAGCTCCGGCTGCAGTGATTACCAGATACCACTGGAGCGCCCGCCGGGGGGAGCCAGGATCCGAGCCGAGGACCTCTTCGGGACGTGGTCGTCAACCTGAGACCCTGAGAGAAAACATGACAACACACAAATCAACAAAAACTAGGTTCGTAAAAATGTTTCCCTTTCAGATTGTCACATTTCAAGGGGAAGTTTTGAAATATCTTGTTTTTAGAGTCCATATTCTAGAGGTTAAAGAAATTGAAACAAAATTACTTCAATCAATCAATTTATTATCAATATGTTTGGCGTTCAATTTGGTCCATTGACTTAAAGGGGACCTATCATGCAAAATGCACGTTTTGATGTCTTTTATACATAAATATGTGTCGGGTTAGGGGTTACCTAACCCTAACCCTAAACGGGGCTACAACGGAGCTGATCCAGATTTGCGTCCGATATGACGTAATATCTGAAATGTGGACCCACGGCCCAATCAGAAACGTTGCTATCAGAAACAATGCCCGACTGTTTTGGAGGTAATATGGTCGGTGTTTACATTAGCATCGCTAACACTCAGAGCTAGCCTGTACTGGAGAGCATGTGTGTGAAGAAGCAGGAAGTAGAAAGGAACTCACCTTGTGGTATAACCGGCAAGAGAGAAAGCCTTTGAGCTCCAGACTGTTTCATAAATAATCCTTGATAATCCATGATATGGCGTTTCATCACGGCAGTATTTAGTTTAGACAGTAGCTGCCGGGTCCCGCATGAGCTCAGCCCCCTCCTTTTTTATTTTGTATCAATTTTTTTTTTTTTTTAAAGCTTTATACCCAAATCAGCACTTTTGAAACAGGAAGTGGAATAGAGGGATATGAGGCATGGCTAGAATGGGTGATCTGCTTGGTATTTTGAGCAAAACACTTTATAGACATGTTTTGTATATATGTGTTGTTTATATATCTGAGACCTATGCTATTGCCTAAAAGAGCATTGAACTTTTCTTTAAAAAAAATAAAAAAGTTCCTGAGTGCAATATCACAGTCTTTGATGTGTGTTGTATCGCACAAGTGGTCTTCCTGTTGACAGTTACTGAAAAATATAGCCCCCTCAAATGTTATTATGTTTCTTCCAGCTACCTGAGAGGCTGAAGGAGGACTCGTGGAGGTCTCGGACCCCCTGGTGGGCGCGGGGGACGCCTTTGGGGTCTCCATCCATGGGGCCCAGACCGAGCTCCTTCTTCATGGTGTTTGCCAACTTGGCTACATCACCACAGTAAGGGTCCCTTTCCACCCCTTTAATCGCCTGAGTCTGAAACAGGGGGGGGGGGGGGGGGGCGGGTAATGTTAACAGGTAATACAGCAGGTTTGTGATTTTATACCCTTTTTTCTGCTAGTCATCAAATAAATTGGTACATTTTAACTGTTCTCTTCATGAAGAAATGTGAACACAATTTTTTCATATGGTGAGGTGTTCCTGGAGGCCATTTAGTATACAAAAAATAATATAATAGTAATAGCAATAACAGAAGCTCTGTTAATAGCTTTCATCATGAGTTCCAAATGAATATAAACATGTTTAAACGACCTGGCATTTAACGTTTTGTTCTGTCCTTATGCTCCCACATCTTTAGTTCCGGGATTTATAGCCACTTGATATAAATGAATATTGAAAGCATTGCACAGTAAGTCCCATGGGTTAGCAGTATAATCTATTAGTGTAAATTAAACAGAACAGCATCCTTGCAGAGGCAGGCTGTAATAGGGGTTGGCAGACGGCAGAAAAACCCGTGTCAGCGAACAGAGGAGCATTAAATCCTTCTTATCGACTGTCAACCCAGTGCAGATAGACACAGTAGGACGGGTGTGTCTGCAGCAAAGCAAAGTCATCAGATTCATTTAAAGTAAACACACCTTTTCCCTCTGCACCATCTTTTTGTAGAGGTAGTCAGGGAAGGTGCGCTGAGGGTAGAACTTTCCGGATCCCTCGGCACACATGAACACACCGTTCTCACACACCAGGCGTCCTCGGCTGATGGTGACCAGGGGGACGCCGTGGCAGCGCAGACCCTCGTACGCGTTGAAGTCTCCGCCCTGCACCTGAGTGCTCACAGAGATCGTCCTGCACACACACAGTAGACATTAAACATCACCTATTATGCAAAATCCACTTCTTCATGTCTCTTCTACATCAACATGTGTCCCCTCTTCTTCACGTCTCTTCTACATCAACATGTGTCCCCTCTTCTTCATGTCTCTTCTACATCAACATGTGTCCCCTCTTCTTCATGTCTCTTCTACATCAACATGTGTCCCCTCTTCTTCATGTCTCTTCTACATCAACATGTGTCCCCTCTTCTCCATGTCTCTTCTACATCAACATGTGTCCTCTCTTCTTCATGTCTCTTCTACATCAATGTGTGTCCCCTCTTCTTCATGTCTCTTCTACATCAACATGTGTCCCCTCTTCTCCATGTCTCTTCTACATCAACATGTGTCCCCTCTCCTTCATGTCTCTTCTACATCAACATGTGTCCCCTCTCCTTCATGTCTCTTCTACATCAACATGTGTCCCCTCTTCTTCATGTCTCTTCTACATCACCATGTGTCCCCTCTGTGGAAAGAGACTCTGAAAGTCTCAGGAACAAAGATTCTCTCTCTCTTTTTGTCCTGATCCATTTAACTAAAAACCTGTCTGAAAATGAGCTGATCAGATTTTGGCCACTTTATGATGTCATAACGATGTTTTGTCTTGTGTAACCATTAGCCAATCAGCAACCAAGGTAACCCCCCCCCCCCCACCCTTATCACCTGAATCTCCTGCTAGAGCACCATTGAGTTCTTTGTAACCAAATGTCTCTCAGAGGGGCGTGGGGAGGGGCTCCTTATTTTCATCTAAAGTAACAGACAGAGAATCAGCACTTTGGAAACAGGGCTGAAACAGAGGGGATTATGGGTAATGCTCCAATGATCTGTTTTGGAGTGTTTGGAGCCAAACACTTCAGAGACATTTTTGGATGTATCTGAGACCTATGATATATTGATGAAAAACTGTATAATAGGGGACCTTTAATACCAATACATGTTTAACTCAATAAAGCATTAGCAGCCAGTATTTGGTGTCTTCCTGTTTGAATCTAACTGTGTACCTCGCTGCATCTGGGTCCCAGACCACCAGATCAGCGTCAGCTCCGGGGATGATACGACCCTTGCGTGGGTACAGGTTGTAGATCTTTGCAGCGTTAGAGCTCGTCACTGCCACAAAACGATTCTCATCCATCTTCCCTGTAACCTGCAGGTCATAATGCATTTAAAACATGTAAGAAAAAATGCAACCAGGACATTTAGTTAATAATCTGTGAATTGTTGTTCCTGTCAGAGGATTCTACGGCATATTATTTAGGGCCCAGTTAAGGCGATGCTGATGTGGGGACTTTGATACTTAAGGTAATTATGAGAGTAATGAATTGAATGTAATCAAAATAGACGTTATTATACAGTTTTTCTTTGACTGAGAAAAACCCAGAAATGTATTCTAACTAAAAAGGAAGTTGACAAAACATGACACAAACTAAAAAAGGAAATTTGACACAGACAAAAACCGAACACAAGTTTTTGTGTGTGTGTGATGTGATTGTGTGTATCGTACGTACCACTCCCCTCTCCCACATGACACTCATCCTGTCCTGGACTCCAGCCAACCCATGAGGGATCTTTGTGAAGTCCTCCTTACCCAGAGCTCTCTGCTTGGTGCTGAATGGACGGTGCTCCGATGCCACCACACTCAGAGAGTCACTGGAAACAGGTTACGCATTTTAACAATCTGAATTGTCTCTAATCATTAACCAGTACGACAAAAAAAATGTTGTTGGGAAGCACATACTTGGCCAGCAGGCCCATGAGGTAGCTGGGTGTGTTGGGGTCGATGCGGAGAGGAGGGACAGTGACGTGGGCGGCAGCATGAATCCAGTCCTGGTGGTAGTAGTTCATCCCGTTCAGAACAGCATGAGCTACTGTGGTCTCTGCGTGGACCACTTTACCTGCAGACAGAAAACCAAAGAGGTTAGTTAAAAGAATCTTTTTCATCCTCTTCTTTATATCAACACCACTGTCTCTCACCTTGCATCTTGGCAGCAGCAATCATGTCTCCGGCAGACACACTGGACACATTCACCAGGTAGATCGGGCAGTGAGCCTGCAAGAACAAGAGCATTCATTCATTTATCAAAGACAGACAGACACATACTCACAGACAAGAACATATTTGTTTCATCTGTTTACCCTGTTGGCGATGGTGATAGCCCTGTGAGTAGCCTCAGACTCAAGCTGTAGAAAATAAGACAGAGGAGTTCAAACAAGTACTCCATATCAATGATGAGCAGAAAACCAACTTCTTTTTATTCACATAAATGTAAAAGCACACAATCTAAATAAATAAAAACTGGGTTGATAGGAAATGACCTCAGATGTGAATTTACCTCCTCTGGTCGACTGATCTCAATCCCCTCCGGTCCATTGATGCCCAGCTCCAGAGCCTCTTTGGCACCCTAATAACACGCATATAACACAACTTGAATCAAAACACAATCATTGTTGTTGACTTTTCATAAAAACATTCACTATTATATATAAATAACTACCGTCTTGATTTGTATTTTTATCATAGCACCAGATGCAATAGAGAGGCGAAGTCCTTTCCGGGGGACCTCCATGGGACCTTATTTCTGAAAAAGTATGTACTGAAGTCAATGGAGAGAGAAAGATTATCTTTGGATCCCGTTTGAATTGTGCCACGAATTACACATATGATGTTTGTCAATTTAAAAGATCATTTTGCAAGTCAACAAAAATAAAATGTGTCATAAAACTGGGAAGTAACACTTTTTTTTGTGTGAAACCGCTCAATGAACTACATCTCCCATCTCGCACCACACACCAAGACGGCCGTCACGTTGGCACATTTCACTTCTTTCTTTCAGAATGAGGTCAAAAGTATTAAAAGAGGTGAAAATCCCTCCAAGTCTGGGCGTGTTGAGAGCTGTACATACACACAAGGGGAGTTAGTCAGTTCCTAAGAGCCAGCATGCGGGACCGGGATTCTGGGATTTGTAGTCTTTCTAGTTAGGTATTTTTCATAGTCTTATATTTCAACAGTTTTACGACAAATTATGACTTCTTTTACATGGAAATTATTTGTTAATATTGACAAACATCATATGTGTAATTCGTGGCACAATTCAAACGGGATCGAAAGATAATCTTTCTCTCTCCATTGACTTCAATACATCATTTTTCCGAAATAAGGTCCCATGGGTTGGAAGTAGTTGCGCGGGACTCCGCCTCTCAATAGAGGGACTTATTGCAGAAGTCTGTCTGTGTTCTAAACTGCACAAGGCTACAGGACTTTCTTGTTGTCATAACATTGTATGAACCTCCACGGCTTATTTTGAAGACTTGCAGGTGTTATAAACCGTAAGCATTATGTGTTTTTTACTCACACTTAAGATCTTCTACTCCAAAGACATAATGTGCATGTTTTGTCTGTGCTGATCTGTGTGTTCATTTTTCAAAATCCATCATGTGGATTGGTGGCATAATTGATCTGTGCAGTTCTAATTGTCACTGTGCTGACCATCTCTCATTAGAAGGAGAACACGAAGGGATATGTGTGTGATTGGTTGACGTTCACCTCTGCCACCAGCTCTCCGTTCTCGGCGTGGACGCGAGCGATGGCCCCGATGTCCTTACAGGTCTGAAGCGACTGGTACAGCTCCGAGTCCCTCAGCATCATCGAGTCTTTGTAGGCCATGTACATCTGGAAGGAGTTCACTCCATGCTCCCTCACCAAGGTCTCCATCTCATTGTGCACCTGAGCACAGGGCAAAGGTCAGAGGTCAAGAACAAAGTCTGTAGCAGGGGAGAGCATATGTCAGTCTGAATGAGGGCATAGAGCTGTGTGTGTGTGTGTGTGTGTGCGTGTGTGTGTGTGTGTGTGTGTGTCTGTATCTGTGTGTGTTATATGGGGCATGAAATGAGCTTGGAGAGGAGCCAGAGACAGATCACATTGCTGCATGTCAGGAATCCAACACAGACATTCACTGCGAGAAAAAATCTATTTAATTCACTCAAAATGCAATAAAAGTAAACTATAGTGTTTAGCGATAAATACTAATAAAACATCGATACTGCATTAAAAGAGCGTCAT
>NC_136906.1:75126623-75164123 GCF_949606895.1 Notothenia rossii | reverse complement strand
GAGCCGTTGCCACAGTAACGCAGTCGCCATAGAGATCAGACAATTCTGCCATGTTCATGCGTGCACACATTTGTAGCCTAAGAGTGGGTTAGTTGCTATGCAGCAGGGTCAGCTAAGGGGGGAGTAAAAGCTGGCAGACGGGTGATTCAATCCCCCTCAAATTCCTCTCACCCCGTTTCAGCTGGCATTCCATCAGACCCTGACCTCATTTCACTGCAACGCCCTGCAGGTAATAACGCTTCAAACCTGCTCTAGAAGATGCTAACTACACCACAGTCTGAACAATTTGACCTAACGTAGGAACTGTCTTAAGAAGGATGTTGGTCCTTAATGTCAAATAGCCAATCATTGACTTTTTGAGACAAGGCTGCAAAAAGGATTTCTTTTGGATCTTTGTTCCTAGCTTACATTATGTAGCGTCTGCCACACCATCATACACCGAGTTTACGCCTTTGACTTCAATCAACCAGGGAAAAGAAACCCCAACAAAAACACAGCCCACAAAAACCTCCAGAATGCACTGCTGCAGGCAACAACTACACCTCCCTCTTTTGAATGTTTAAGTCTCCTAATTATGAAATCATCCTCTGCTCTGAGCCTCAGTGGAAAATACGCAGAGCATCCATCGAAAATAAACAAATGAACCCTGTGTGCATTAAAAGATTGAACAGCTGTGACAGAAGTCTTTGCATCCACACCCAACAACTTGTGACAGCTGTTTGCATCACATGTGGTCATTAGTGTTGACAATCAAATGAAGCAGGGTGGAGATCTGCATGTAGACACAGCAGAGAGAGAAAGAAAGTATGTCTGTGTGTGACAGCTGTCTCTGGTTTCTAAATGTGTTCAATTACAGGCATGCTGGAGAGCTTTGTCAGGTGTGTGTGTGTGTGTGTGTGTGTGTGTGTGTGTGTGTGTGTGTGTGTGTGTGTGTGTGTGTGTGTGTGTGTGTGTGTGTGTGTGTATACCTTGGTCCCGCTGTAGAAGTCATCCTGAATGCTGGCGTTCATGAAGGTCTGCTGCAGATGCACGCTGGTGTCTATTCCGCCCGGCAACACCAGCTTTCCAGAGGCGTCAATCACCTTCGCCCCGCCCGGTATCATCAGCTCCTTTCCAACCTGCCAGAGAGAACGAGCACCACATTTAACATACTTTATCCAGGAGTGTTTTTTTTTCATACAGTATAAAGTGAACCACAGACTAGAACCAGGAGGACCTATAAAGGACAATTGGTGTTTGAGTCTATGTGCTTTGAGGTGCCGTTTACACGAGAACAAAACGGGCTGGATCCGCATAGTTTCTCTTGGGTATAGCCCTTTCATTTACACGAGGCCGTAACAAAACGATAGAAACGGACCCCACAAACGATAACGGGTCCCAAGGTGGATAGATTTGCAAACGAAACGCTCTGGGGGGTCAAACGGCTCCGTGTAATCGCCTCTATACGATCATTTCCCGATAGATGAAGCCATAGCCCCGCCTCTCCCCACCTCTGCTGCTCACTGCTGTAGCATGGTCAGTAGCTACTGCTAGTGCTACTGCTACAGATGTTAGTACAACATCTACAGCTCCTCTACCACAACCATCAGCAACAAGTGGACATGGAGAATTACATGAACTACTACATGTTGCTAAATCCACTGCGGGGCATAAACAGAAGGGCAACCATGGCAACCATGCTCCGGGGTCTTCTTCGCTGCTTTTGGTGTATCTTGTGGCGGAAGTTACAGCGCCAGTTACAGTCCCGGCATATGTACTACAGCGTGTCCAGCGTTTCCAGCGTTCTCGTGTGAACAGACACGTCAAATGAAACGAATGCGTGTGAACAGAAGACTTTTTTGAAAACGCATACTGTGCATAAACGCAAACGTTCCTGTGTGAGCGGCACCTTAGTCTAGTGAATAGAGTGGTCATAGTAAAGAGGGCCAATCAAACACACGAGTTAATACTGAATGGTTCATTACACCACACCCACAGTAAGTGATTGATTTGGATTAAATGTTCACTTATTATGTGGAACATCTCGACATTTACTGGATGTATTTCAAGGAGTTTCATAAAGACATGAATGATTCCCAGAGGATAAATTACTTAGTGAATGTTTTTATCTAGCGCTGAGAGTAAACTGTCTTTTCATACTGAAATATTAAGAGATATTATAATTAGGAATGTTTAGTGCTATGTCTTAACAATTACTGATTGAACTGTTATAAATGTAGTACACATATTGATCACCTCCTTCAAATGCATTGTAAAAACGGTGGTGATCAATTATCTTTAATCTATCGTGAACATCAGGTCCAAATTTAGATTTGTCAGATACCTAAATGACATTGAGCCATGACATTCTACTAACATGCTAAACCAAGAGGGTTAACGTGATAAACATTATAGCTGCAAACATAGGCATATTGGCATTGTCACTGTGAGCATGTTGTTGCGTTTAGCTGAAAAGTGCTTGTAGGTTATAGCATGACAGCATCAAGGATATACAGAAACATCTTAAAACTATTCTTATAATCTTTTAAAAGTGACGTACCGATCTAAAGTACTATTATCATTTGTGTAACCCTCAACGTGTTTCATAAAGTACAGTTGGGTTTTCTGGTCTGAATCATCCTCTTCACATGAACCGATTCTTATTGCCATGACAACGTTCTGCGAGCTAATTATAGTGTTTACTATGATCATGTGCAGCCACAGGGTTCATTCTCTTCATACTGTATTATTGTGAAGTGAGTCACACTAACAGCTGGGGTTACACTGGGCAGAGAGAGTGTGTGTGTGTGTGTGTGTGTGTGTGTGTGTGTGTGTGTGTGTGTGTGTGTGTGTGTGTGTGTGTGTGTGTGTGTGTGTGTGTGTGTGTGTGTGTGTGTGTGTGTGTGTGTGTGTGTGTGTGTGTGTGTGTGTGTGTGTGTGTGTGTGTGTGTAGTCTATTTGAAAGTGTGGTCTTGAGTAAGAATGCATGTGAACGTGGTGTACCTGCTGAATGATGCCGTTCTCAATGTAGACGTCTGCTTCCTGGGTGAAGTCATCGTTGACCACCTTCCCTCCCTTGATGAGGATACGCATCGAACCCATGTTGGCCATCCTACTGGAGGAAAAAAAGGAATGCATTTAAATCAATATTACATAACAAACGTGTGATGAAGACACTTCAGAGTTCTTTACAGGCAGAACTTAACCATGAAAACATACTTGCAAGGCGTTCTGAGTAAAACTAACATTTCACCACAGAGACAAATATATTTTGCCTCGTGCAAAGCAACCATTGAATTCACCAAGAGGCTCCTATTAGTGAGACACAAATCACAATTCCTTTATTTCGTTCAACCAACTGATTGATCTGTTTTATTGTGTTGCACTGTTGGAGGAGCCTGGGCCGAAGATTTTCATCGACATAAGTACAGTGTAGCTATTTACAAATGACAATAAAAGACTTGAAAAATTAATAATACAAATCAGGCAATAGTCAAGTGGAGACAGATAAAGAAAACTTAGCCAAAGAAAATGGTTCTAGTCAAAAAAGAGATTTTTTTTAAAGAGTTGAAAGCTAAAATATAACTCTGTGACACAAGGGTAGAAGATCCAGCCAGGTAGGCAGAAATAGTCCTGACCATAACAAGTATGTTAGTGCTCTCTGATGATGACTTCAGAAACAAGGTCTAAAGGGCTTTACTATATAAATAGTAACAGATTCTTTCAATTCAGTATGTTATTTCTTTATAGAACAATGTTTTTTTTTCTATTAAGTAAACTCTACTACCATCAAGGAGAACACTTGATATATGCAGGAATCCTGAAGTCAGATGTAATCCCTTTTAAGACCTTTTTTAAGATCCTTTCCATACATTTTAAGACCTCATCGCCACTTGGAGTTTTAACCGGTTACCTTGGCGACACACTTTACCTCACTTTGACTATATACAGTATTGATTGTCCTTCCTCCTTATCTTCCAACCATTTGGACGCAGACTTGTATTTCCCCATAACGATGTTGTTTGACAACCGGCGTAAACGGACCTTCGCGCGCTATCAAGCAGTGAGCGTGCGATGTCCTGTTCAGATGACGTCAAATCCAACGGGATGCCATAAATAAACTACACAGAATCACACTACACACCTACGCAATGATTACATTCAGGCACACTGTAGAATACAACCTCTTTGGACAATTTATATACTTATTGAAAACAAGCTACAAAATGTAATACCTTGGAAAATGCTGTTTAATACTTTTTAATAGCCTTCATTTTCGCTAAATTGTTTTTATCAACTTTTAATACTTTTGAAAACCCCGCGGACACCCTGTTAATAAACCTGGCGTTGCGCCCCTCTTGGCACGAACCGACTTGCTAAAGATCTTTTCATAGTCCTGCCTCAACCAATCCAAAGCCTCTGCTAACAAGAGTGAATGCAAAAGCTTCTGTGTGGTGAGGAGAACAGGAAAGCACAAAGTGTCATAGTGACAAAGAGTGGGAATGTGCTTCACAGCTTCTGTTGCAGTTATCTGAATGTAAGAAAAAGCTTTCAATCAAAAACCTGCACAAGGGGACGACTATCCATTGTTGCACACATCGTGTATTTTGAGCTAGAGTTTCTAATATATTTCTTTTGTCTTGTAAGAAATAAAACTTCCTTTAGCTTTCTCTATGAAATATTAAGGCAAGTATATCATTTACAAATCTATTACAGCATCTGCGGGAATACAACAGAGTTTCTACTGGAGGTAAAAAGCTGGTTATGTGAACTATATTCAAACCATTTTAAAATGTCCATACTAAGGATTGATGACGAGGAATCAATATCACTTTAGTTCTTAGTGGGCAGGTTACGCTAGGAAGGATGAAACGATTCGCTTCCTCAAAGTAATAATCAGCAGATGGAATGATAGTGAAAATAAATGCTGGTTACTAAATATTGAAAGCAAGTATAGTGCTGAAGGTCCTACAGGGCTTTTTGTCTCATTAACCTAATTTCAGCCATTTCTGTTTTTTGCAGAATTAGCACTTTTCAAAACTAATTGGTGTTTGTCTCGGCCCCATCCTTTACAAAAATAATGATAACTCCTGGCGATGGTAATTTGATGTTGTTATGTTGCACTGAGTCAGGACATTTACATACACTCCTTTTCTTGTTGTTTTATTTTTTAAAAGGTTACATATTTTATAAATCAAGTGAGTGTTGTTATTCCAAGTATTGTCTGCTTGTTCTGAGTCTCTACATTAAATCAAATTCATTTTAACACCAATGATTTAATGAATGTCCTACTGTTTCTGGCTAAATGCCAGGCTTCACTTTAAAATTCTACACACAATCAAAGAAATTGTCATTGCCTCTTTTTTTGTGTTTCTATGGGTATCTACATATTTCAAAGTACAATGTACATGAACAAGTGTTTATTTTTGCCTTATCATTTGGTCCCTACGTGATACTTCCAGATCATAATTGAAAAAAGCAGCATGAGCAAGTCTAATGAGATCAACAAACATCCCTCTCTGTGCATGTGTGTTTTCTGCATGGATGGCTGTATGCAATGTGTTTGATGACAGGACACAATGGCCTCCCAGTCACACAGAATCACACTCAAAGAGATGGAGGAGAATAGAGAGAAGAAGGAGAGGAGGGGAGGAGAGAGAACAGTGAACGGAATAATGAGAGAGAGAGAAAGTTGTACCCCCAAACAGAGGACAGAATAGAGGTGTAGGAATGTTGGTCAGAGATCTCTAAAATAGGGAAATATGTATTGAACAACATCAAATCTACTGCCTCAGCATTAAATAGAAGTATTTGGCACCTGGGTCGAACTTCTGTTGATCTCAGATCTGATTTAGGGGCAAAGAAGGGCTGCCAAAGAGAAGGAGAACTTAACAAGAGAGAGGCAGAGGAAAGAGATGAGGCCACTGATAGAGGAAGAGTAGAGGGGGGGTTGATGATTGGAGATGAAGTGATGGTAGTAAACATGGTGGTGGTGATGGGGGGTGTGCGGTATGGGAAACAGTGCCCTAAAGGCCTGGCATGCGGAATAAAAGATTGGTTTCCCGGGAGATGAGAACTGAAGAGCTTTCAGTAGAAAAGCCTAAGGACACACACACACACACACACACACACACACACACACACACACACACACACACACACACACACACACACACACACACACACACACACACACACACACACACACACACACACACACACACACACACACACACACACACACACACACACACACACACACACACACACACACACACACACACACACACACAAATGAGGTGGACATTTTAAAACAGTTTTCTTTCCCCAATTTGGATCATTTCAGATAAAATGGCAACCTTGTTCGACCTTTCATTGTAGTGCCCCCATCAGCCCATCAGTATTTAAAACAGCTGTGAAGAATTATTCTCAGTTGAATCAAAATGTATTAATGTCATTGGTCTTTCAAAAGCTGCAGAAAATGGAGAGTAGTTGTTTTTTCCTGAATGAAGGGAATAGTGATGCAGATAGACCTCGGTCCCAAGTACAGAGAGTGAATCACCACTGTCTAATACAACTCACAAAACATCCAATAGGATCTGACACTAGTGGAAACATATTGGGAACACATTGGAAACACCACGGGTTACAGTTCCAGCAGGCTTGATGCTAAGCTGAGGGACTGCCACATGTCTGGTATATTATACTGATATCTAATCCTGCACATATATGCTTTACAAACGGTCACTTTTATTCAATACCTAAAAGCTCGCTGGTTTGGTTTCATTCTTTTCTTTTTCTGCCATTAAATCCCGATAATAAAAAAAAAAAGACAGAATCAAAGCTGTTATACCAGTGGTTCCCAACCTTTTTCAGTCAGGCCCCCCTTGTGTAATTGGAAATATTTTCCAGCCACCCTAATCCGGTTCCCACCGAGATTGGTAGAATTGTGTGACAAAAAGATCCAACTATATAATTATATTTTATTATGGATTGAACATGAACAAAATATCTTGTATTGCCAGATGATCCTGTGCCACTGTGAAATAATGAGGTCTAATTGAAACAATTACAAATACTGCTTATCCATCCGGTTCTTTAACAGTATTTTTATTATAGGTTATTTTTGTTATTTTTTGGGGAAAAACTAGACAAATTAGAAACAGAATTCATATTGATTAATTGTATGTAGTGTGGATTATGGGCTGCTAGCACACATACCTGCAGTGGTGCAGTACCTAGTGGTCGTGTAAGAAACAACAAACACTTTAAAACCTGTCTCTGGGTCGTAATAAGGGCATGAACAATCGGCCTATATAGTCGTTTTTTGTAGGAGGACAGGCTGGCGAGTCTGTAAGCGAGATGCCCCGCCCCCCAAACAGACGAGAAAGAGAGAGAGAGAGAGAGAGAGAGAGAGAGAGAGAGAGAGAGAGAGAGATCTCCGCAACGAACACGTTAGATGTCAAGGGAGATGTATGCCTCATCATACTTTGTTGATGTGGGCATTATAGCTGAAAGGCTTGTCGTGAGCTCGTCCACTTTTCTTTTAACTGCAGGTTGTGTTAAAAATGCATCAATTTTATTGATTTTACGAGCAAACAATGTTTGTTTACAACTTCTTACCAAGCTTCACGCGCCCCCCTGCAATAGCGTGCCCCCCAGGTTGGGAACCACTGTGTTATACAGTGTTAATGTCCAGTCATGCTAAAAAAGTAATGCCGTGTGCAACGGTTTTCATGTTGTGCTCAATTAATCCAACAAGGGTAATTGAGTAACAGTTAAATAGGGGTTTTGACAGGGAGAAAAATGTCTACCTGTAATTCTTTATAACTGACATTTAAAGGCCTGAGCATTTGCTGTCACTTTTTTCAGGTCAGGTGTGTCTGAACCCAGACAGCTGACTGTGTGAGTGGGACACGGAGAGCTTTGTGTGTCTGTGAGGACTGTAAGCCAAACAAATTAGAGTCAACTTATATAATTGACACTCTTGACAGTGACACCTTTAATGCTCGCAAACACACAGTAAGCCCTGAAGGGGATCGAAGGAAAGGAGATTAACGATCAGGTGGCATCTAGGTAGGGGCATCTGTGGATCACTCAAAACTGTAACTGTCACTTTTGTGTGTTGTGTGTGTGTGTGTGTGTGTGTGTGTGTGTGTGTGTGTGTGTGTGTGTGTTTGCTTTCTGCTGTGTCACAGAAGGTATGACAGACAAACACACACACACTTACTGTAGCAATACACATGCTCAATCAGCACCCACTTGCACACACACACACACACCCTCTTTGACACCCACCCGCGCACACACCCACACACACACCCACACCCACACCCACATCCACACACACACACACACACACACACACACACACACACACACACACACACACACACACACACACTTTATGATCAGATTTGCACACGCCGAGACACACCCTGACTTCTCTCCATTCAGGCAGTTTTTTAAATGGTGGCGTTAATTAATAATGAATGAGGAGCAGCAGCAGGCAGAAAGTCCTCGCCCCAAATGTCCCACATGTTTTTATAACCACATAGACGGTCATACCAGACAGATTCTTATGATGGTATGAGCCTTTTGTTCATCATGAACAATACTGAATTACTTAAATATTCAGTTCAAATCAGCTTCCTTTAAAGCAACTTCGCTGTGTTTTCTATTCGGTGTTGCTTGACATGAATTGGCCAGGTTGTACTTTAAGGCTTAACTTTTGTATAAGATGCATTTAAACTCACATTTTGAGGTTCAATTTGAAGGTTTTCTTATAAATCCTTAACATGCCTTTGCTCATAGAAATCTAGTAATTTCCATAAAAACAAACAGAATAGGTCTTTCATTATAAATAATATGAACATCTTATTGGCTGAGGCTAAGCTGCAGTAAGAGATGAAACAAAAAGCGGAATGAAAAAGACTCCATGTTTAGAAACAATGTAAATGTGATATAGTAGCTGCTGACATCCTCAGCAGTTTCCGAGCAAGTGCAGGCTGCATGTGTGTCGGGTGGGGTGAGGTGTGTGTGTGTGTGTGTGTGTGTGTGTGTGTGTGTGTGTGTGTGTGTGTGTGTGTGTGTGTGTGTGTGTGTGTGTGTGTGTGTGTGTGTGTGTGGATGCATGTTGTAAGTGAGAAGAAAGGAGTAGACAGCTGCTGACTTCTTCTTGATCTGCACAGGGAGGGACTGTGTACACAGTGTGTGTGCAAGAGTTAATATGTGGTTGTGTGAGCTTGTGTACTGTAGGTGTGCTTGTGTGTGTGTGTGTGTGTGTGTGTGTGTGTGTGTGTGTGTGTGTGTGTGTGTGTGTGTGTGTGTGTGTGTGTGTGTGTGTGTGTGTGTGTGTGTGTGTGTGTGTGTGTGTGTGTGTGTGTGTGTGTGTGTGAACAGTAGAGCTATTTAAAAATCCATGAGAATCAGACAACTTCTCAACACACTGCAGGTAAGAATAGACATCAGACACACAGGAGGATGAGGTTTGAAGAGGTGTGTGTGCTTCTGGGGGGTCATGGATGAATAAGCCATTAGTGAATCACACACACACAGATAAACAGAAAATAAACAACAGCGTTCGCATAACTAAGTAGGCCAAAGCTCAGAGGATTAGGGCCGCCTCTCTCACACACACTCTCCTTCTCTGTGTAGTCTCCATGCTCTCGTTTGTCACACTGTAATTGAATAGTTTTGGGAAAGACAGGCATCATCTTTTATTCATCTATCTTGGTCTCAGTTCACTCCCCGTCTGACAAAATGAAAGAGTTGTGAAAGAGCTTCTGTCTGACTTTTGACCTTTCAGACTGTGCCACAAAGTGGACAAATATCAATGTCAGAATAAACTAATACTATTATTTTATTACTATCTATTAAAAATGTGCAATGTGTAATGCCTAGCCACACGCTCCAAAAAAACAGGGGCAGCATTTCACCTCTACTATCAGGATTATATAATCTAAATGGATATTCTGGCCATTTCTCAGCCCAGAATGTTTTCCTTTTCAGTCAGAGGTGGCATTACAAACAGTTTTGAGTGGGTTTGTTAGCATTTGTCTTGTATTGTGCTTAATAATGCTGCACATTCCTGAGGAACATTTACACACTTAACAGCTGAATAAATGCAACCCTAATGTAATACAGCATGGTTACGTCATCTGATTCAGATGGTCTCTAATATATTCAATTCATTGTGCTGCACTGTGGACCCCTGGAGCCCCCTAAAGCACCCTCGAGGATCCTTAAACCAAATTATTTTAAAAGCTCAGATCCACCAACCAAAGCAGGCTTGCAGAAAAACCAGCACGCAGAAAAAAAACTGTGATACAAAAGTAGGTGGTGAAACAGTAAATCAAATCAACTGTTCAAATCACATTATGTTCACACCCAAACACACATCATCGTTTGTATGCATGACGATTCTCATCATCGATCGCTACCGTGACTGAATAAAAAAGAAAAGCCTGTAAACGAATATCACACTTACATAACGATTAACACACACACATACTGCACTGATGGCACGCCACATAAAGACACACACACACGCTCTCACGCATATGTCCTCGCCCAAAGGTAACGATGCTTACGACATAGGACCAATCTTCGTGCATTTTCCTCCTGATTTAGCATCACTTGACTTTACACACACATAATGTCATTTTAAATATCATTAAAAAAAGAATTGGCTTGCACTCATTAATGTCCATTCACATGCAGAGGGAGGGATGACTCATAAGATTAAGAACAACATATTTGAAAACACTTGATATTAACGTACACCACAAAATAAACGGTTATTAACGTTAGCACCATGCAGTTATTACCGTTGGACGAGACATTATCAATAATTTTAAGGGTCTAAATTGTAATATCGATGATACATCATGTTGTATTCTTGTCAAATACTACTGTATTTAAAGAAATAGTCCATGACAGGATAATTTTTACATATTCTTTGGCTTCTTACCCTAGTTCTTCAGATTCTCAGATCCTCCTCTGCCTTTGCTTCTCACCGTTGCCCAGCACCAGCCGAGTGAGCGAGGACAGCTGGCACAGCGCGAGCCGCAGATGCTTCAGTGCCAGCAGCCAATCAGGAGCCTCTTCTACCTGAGTAACGGAAAAACCGACCAATAGGAAGCGAGAATTTTCTACCGAAGGGGTCTCCTCTGCTCAGAAGACAGGGGCGTGTCCCTGTCTTCTGAGACTCATGCTGCCTTCAAATGCTGTCGGACATACTGCGTTTACCCATATTTTCAGTTTTGTTTATCTCTTTTTGTATTTTTCTGTTGTTTTTTATTCTCTGTCAAAGCGTCTTTGAGTGTCTAAAAAATCACTATACAAGTATCATGTATTATTATTATTATTATTAGTGTGATATATATTGTATATATAGCGAATCATGTATATTCTCAATGACTAAAGGTATTAACTACAATTAAAAGGTAAAAGCAACATGCATAGAGGATTGTCACAGGTATCAACTGATTTATAATTGACTACCAATGTACCAGATGAAAAATATAATAGGTTCACACACAGTATTTTGATTACTTATTTTAAATTATTTAATTGTAAACCTAGTCAGATAAATAATCAACCTCAAATTTGGAAAAACAGACAGGTGTACCGGTACGTGAAAAGCAATATACATCTTTGGAAGGGGTGCGGCTGCAAAACATATTATAGTCACCTAAAGAAATGAACATCAGTTTATTTGTATGCTATATTTAGAATATTGTAACACTTACTTTGCTGTTACACAGCCCTCAAGCTGTTATCTGTTCCCTCTTCAAAAGACTAATTTGACAAAAACAATCATTTTAGCTCAAAACATTGATTAGTTTGTTTGTGTTATTGTGTGATTTAGATGAATCTGAAGTAACAAAACCCACACTTTAACACAAACTGCATGACTAATCAAGGGAGATGTAGACCAGCAACAGAGGTAGTCATGCAATTTAAAATTAAAAGGAGTGGCTGAGACAGGAGCAGTGATAACTTGTTTCTTATTTTATATTCTATAATTCACTGCATTCTATTTCGCTGTAAATTACTGCTTTATTGTATTGCTATCTAACTATATTTTATTACAGTGTCCTTAAAGATTTGTTTTATATGGATTTTTTGTTTTATATTTTATGCATGCACCATGACATCAAGTCAAATTCCTCGTATGTGTGAACCTACCTGGCAATAAACTCGTTTCTGATTCTGATGGAAAGATAAACCGATGAAAATATTTTCCAAATATAGCTTACACTTGGACTGATGTTGAAAGTATCAAATGGAAATCCAACCCTTAATTGACAGAAAGGTAGAAAACACGTAATCACAAGAAACAGTCCTTTTTTTATTCACGGTTCATTTCTTACATTGTTCAAGTACAAAGTTAAAATGCCTTTTTAATTAGTTCATATTCATACAAGAGTAGAATAATAATAGTGCCTTTTCATTACTACGACAAACTTAAATACAGTTATTGTAAAGACAAACTTGATTTATACTCCTAACAATATATTTTTCTTATTTTCAGATAAAATTTTAGCACCTTTGAAACACCACCATGTCCTCCTTTTTCCTAAAAGCTCATCTTTCCTTAAGTCCATGAGATGAGTGTCTGCATGCGCCACAGCCTTGTATGTGTGTCCATGTTGTGTGTGTATCTCTGCGTTTGTGTTTGTTAATAACAGTGTTTTGTGAGTTTTATGTTTGTAAGTGTATCAGTGTTGAAAACGGCGCATCACTCAGCCCAAAAGCTGGCCAACAGAAACACCATCACCGAGTCACCCATCGCTTGAAGATATCGCCTCCATTCCTCTTGCTTTAATCCATCGGCATTCTCAAACAGATGTGTTGAAATCACACAAAATGAGCTGAAGTCTGCTCACACATTTGTATATGTTTATATTATTATTTCAGGAAACTCAACTTATTACAATGATATTTATGTTTCCCAAATAAAAACGTTATGTTTCTATCCTGTTGGTAAACTTTGTATTTACTTCAATTTTCCCCAGATGTTGGGATTTCTGTGTATTTTTCTATATTTTGTCATCCACACAACTCCATTCTGTGTCATTTCAACCCGCTGTTGTTTGAGAGTTTGCTTCGACAACGTCTTTCGGCATCCTTGGGTACAATAGAACAAGTCACTATACTAACTGTAATATATGCTTTCTCGAGCCTCTCCTTCCCCTCTAGGCTGAGACTGAACTGAGCACCAAGCTGGAACAGTACACACACACGATAACAGATTATTATTGTAATTATTATTACCATGATTATTATTATCATTACTCCCTAATCTAACATGGATTCAGAGATTACACTGACTGACTGACATGCAGCACCTGGGGGGGGGGGGGGAGATCTGGAGCACCAAGCCTGATGGCAACAGGCGGCCGGCAAAAACACAGTGTGTATGCATGTGTGTGTGTTGATGTTTTGTAGTGGAAGGAGAAAGCTTTAAGACGGCACTGTGTTTCCAGCACGTGTGTGTGTGTTTGTGTGTGTGTGTGTGTGTATGTATGTGTGTACCCTGCAAGAACGATGTTAAAAAAGAGTTTACAGAGTTTTAAAAAGCACCTGAAGGTTGGTTGTATAAACGCAGAGTAAACATGATGGAAAAAAGGTTGAACCTGCTGGTTTATTGTTAGTTATTGTAAATGTGTGTGTGTTTGTCCAGTTGTCAGCTGGTTATCTGAGGAAGTTGTCGCCTGAGGACTAAAAGCACCAGACTGAAGAGATGGTTTCTCTAAAAGACAGCCCTGTGTAAATAAAATATTGGTATTTTGGGACACACTTTCAATATTCACTATATTCAGGAACATTTCCATTTTGCGCCCATTCACACACGCTGGAATAAAAGTGTCTGGATGTACGTGCACACGGTGGAAGACGTCTTTCATTATTTTCAGGAACATGGTGGGTGAGGAGAGGGGTATTTTAACATGAATTCACACATGACCCCATGTAGGAAATGTTCCTGAACATTATAAGGATAGCCTGCATGTGTACAAGAGTCTCTTGAAATATGAAGTTATCTTGACTTGTTTTCTCTTGTACCAAGTCCCAGATTGCGTCCCAACATTTGGGGAAAAGGCAGAAGAAACCCCCCAAAAGAGGTGGGGCATTCAAATCTGTGTGATGTGAGGAAGTATCCGTTATTTCATGACACAGGGCTGTCTGTTTCAGTCGTAGGAAGTAGAAATCCAGCATAGTGTCTACAGAGTGAAGGTCTGCCTCTGGTTTTAGTGAACGTCGCTGCGATAACAGGAGGACGGTTTGGATCCCTATGAAGCAAAGTAGGAGCGTAACTGCTAGAGAAGCTGATTAGTAACCAGAAGGGTTCAGGTTTGATTGACTTCCTTTTCATTTAAATGCTTCTGTGAGCACAAGACTGAGCTATTTCAAAAGAATTTTCTTTTGTCTAATATTTCTCAGAGGCAATTGGCCTCTGGAGGCAGAAACAATCTCATCTGGATTAATTCATTTAAGATGTTCGGGTCAGAAAACACCCACATGTTGTAGTACAAGTGGGAATAAACAAATTCTTAAAATACGACTAGTGTAAAGAATATGATCGCATATTACCCAAAGCATTTGCTAATCTTATTTACAATCACTGCCTAAAGTATTGCAAAACCGAATATAGTATAAGGTCTAAAATCTGACTTTATTCTTCCTCTATTTTTTTATTTGTTTGACAGCTAACACAACGGTATTTTTTTTTAATCAGATTCATGAAACGTTTTTTCTGCCCACTGGAAGGCGCTGCAAACACTAAAGAGGCAGAAAGTTAGGGTGAGTAGTCAAGTATTTACTTGAGGAAACATGCACATTCACCAATTTGTGAATTTGTATTTCAAATTGCAGACATTTTTAATGATCTGTTCTCTAGTGCAGCTTTCCAAAAAGAAAAGAAAACTAATTAAATTCTAATTTAGTAGAAGTTACGTAAAAAAAGGCTTCTTACAAATCCTACTGTCCATAATTGCATTTTTCTTTCGGACTCTTTTTTGCCACATAAATATATCTTAAAATGTCAGCACACTTGCTTAGTGTTGCTCCCACCTGCTTGCAATAGATAGTTCATCTAAGTTAGGGAAGACAAACTGCAGCGACTGAAACAACCAGAGAGCATTCGGTCACCTCGAGCACCAACATCTTGTATTTAAAAGTGTATGAAAGCGGCACCATTTGAACTCTAACACTGCCTGACCAGCACCATGATTGTTAACTGATGTGTGTGTTTTCGTATATTTGTCAGCAGCAGTATCACTACGCATGGAAACAGTTACAGTTTGATTCTCTGATGTGTAGCTGTATTCAGAGAGAAGTCAGAAACAGAAAGTCAGGCGTCTTTGTCAGCGTTCAACTCCCCGGAGGTTTGACCTCACACAGTAAAGCCAGAAGAAGACACCAGTTTGAAGGTCGGAAGGGAAGAGTGTGTGTTAAGAAGACAGGACATTAAACCCTGCACCAGTTCTGTGTGTGTCTGTGTGTGTGTGTGTGTGTGTGTGTGTGTGTGTGTGTGTGTGTGTGTGTGTGTGTGTGTGTGTGTGTGTGTTTGTGTGTGTGTGTGTGTGTGTGTGTGTGTGTGTGTGTGTGTGTGTGTGTGTGTGTGTGTAGAATCAGAGAGGTAGCACCAGGGGACTAAGGTCAGCCAGTGGTCTACATGGGATCCAGGGAAGCAGTCCTTTATTGTGTATGTATGTATGTGTATGCGTGCGTGCGTGCGTTCGTGCGTGCGTGTGTGTAGTAGGCCTGTCACAATAATAACATTATTGACTATCGTATGATTTATGAACATGACGTGTTTATTAATTGCATAAATAAATAATGTCAACAACATTTCAGCTTACATGATGCCAGAATAACAGCAGGGTTTTGTGGTGTGAATTAATTAATCTTATATTTTATTAAGGATATATTAGAAGTCAACTAATTCCTTGAAATATTGTTTATAATAAAAAATGGTTACCTCTTTGGAACGGTGTAGTTGCATGTTATTATTCATTTATATTATTAGTATATCTGTGGCTTAAAATAGTCCTAAAATGACATTAATATGACATTATTTCTGGGACATTATATTATGTAGTTATTGTGGCAGGCCTGTATGTGAGTATGTTCGGTCATCTGTGTCATCCTGCGTCAGCCAACCCTCATGTGTGCTGTATGTTATATGTGTGTGTGTGTGTGTGTGTGTGTGTGTGTGTGTGTGTGTGTGTGTGTGTGTGTGTGTGTGTGTGTGTGTGAGAGAGTTGGTGCGTGACTAGTTGCAGGCGAAGTACTCTTTGAGCGGGGCGAAGAGGTGCCGGATGACAGGGACGCTCCAGGACCGTCCCAGCAGCCTCTGACGCGCCAGACGACTCATGTTGGACACGTCGGTGTAGTGGACGGGGAAACCAAACACCCTGCACACACACACACACACACACACACACACACACACACACACACACACACACACACACACACACACACACACACACACACACACACACACACACACACACACACACACACACACACACACACACACACACACACACACACACACACACACACACACACACACACACACACACACACACACACACACACACACACACACACACACAGGATTTTTAATTAAAATGTTGCACGTTTCTAAACAATACTTCCCTTTTCTTTTCAATCTTTATTTATCCTTGTTTTCGTGTATGCACCAATACACAACATTGAATTCCTTGCATGTGAAAACCTACTTGGAATAAAAACAAATTCTGATTGAATTGGATTTTAAACATATTTCGTTGTAGATTGGATTACTTTTTGGTTTAAACTATTGGATGAAGAAACAAAAGACATTTGAAGACATCTTTTGGGGGAATAGGATATTGAGAAGGCCTTCTCCACTTTTTTCTGATATTTCAGAGTGCACTTTAGTCAAAATCTAATCTGGTTGTTTATAAAAACCAATATTCTTTGGTCAAAATATATGTTTGATTTGAAATAGTTTTTTCACTCAGAAACTCTCTAAATGTTGCACAAAAGTAATAGTTTACTACATTGACATTCAGACAATGCAGATCAGAAACACAGAGACATTTAACAAACACACACACACACTGTACCTTTCCATCTCGGTGCACCACAGGATGTCCTCCTTGCTTTCCATGAAGACGGGGAAATGCTCGTCTTTCCCCTGCTTCACAGAGTTGGAGCGTGTCGTTATCGTACGCAACTTCTCAAACTGGAATTAGCATTCAGAACCAAACACACGCAAAAAACACAAACAGACACACACACAGCCTTTTTAATCCTACAGCTATCGTTGATTTGTAAAGCAGAGTTATTTGATGCGTTGTGATGTAAAAAATATAAAGTCAACATCTTGTTAGCGAGAAAACTGACTGACAATTCCTCATGCTGGAAGAGCAAGAAAAGATGAGACAGAATCCTTTAGAATGGACATCAATGGATTTCCTATTTTACAATTTCCATATAACCTCTTTGAATACTGCAGGCATACAAGTTCATTGACAATTGACATTGACAACACTGTGTAGAGGCCCATTTCCACCCATGTGATGAATTAAAGATCTGTATGTAAAAGATACAGATGGATTTACTTTTCTTAATAAACTTGTTATTTTGAGATAGTATGTACTTAAAGGTAGGGTGGGTAAGAATGGAGAAACCAGCTCGAGTGCGCTAGAATTTGAAAATACACAACCGCCCCTTCCTTCAGACTTCCTTACAGAGCCCCTCCTCCAACACACACGAACGCACACATGACCAATGAGGGCATGGGATAAGTTTGTGCACAGATGGAAGGCTGACAGGCAGGTAGGCCATCCAGTTATTTTAGCCGGGCCGGCTCAGATGATTGGTCGTGCTTTTTACAGCACCACGGCTTCCACAGATTACATTTTTTATGTATTTATTGTCAAAGCATTTAATATATTCATTGCTATCGGGATGTTAAGAGCATTCCATGGAATATAACAACAAGTGTTTCTGAAGTGAATTACCTACCCCACCTTTAATGTTGCAATACTGAGTTATTATTTTGTAATAGTAAGTCATCATAAGTAGTTATTATGATATACTGGATCTTTTTATTTTTCATTAGAAGGCTTAGTTTTCATATTGTTTTTTTCTTTAAGTGGTGGAAATGTGCGTCCAACCACCAACATGGGTGGTGGGCAAAAAGGTTCAAACTTTTCTCTTGTTATCAGTTTTTCTGCCGATCAAAAAGAAAGTAACATTCAATACCCAAACTGGTTAGGTACCATTCAATAAAAAGCACATACACACTTATACACACACACACACACACACACACTCGTAGAGGAGGCTAACCTTGGCTGTACGTCCGTGCTCGAGGCACTCCTGTAGGTCCAACCTGTCATTCGACATGGCTGACAGAGGTCTGTAGGGTGGTCAAAAGAAGGAGAACAAATTCAATTAAATTCTTTATTGGGGATAAACATTTAGTTTTTGAAGGGTGTTTCTCAATGACAGTAATAATCACAATTAGACAACATAATAAACCAAAAAAAAAAGCTTATTAGACGATACCAAAAAACAAATAAACCAAAAGAACAAACAAAATAAAATGACAATACATACAAAATCAGGAGCTCACACTCAAAGCACAGCATGAAAAATGTAATCATTAATAGATTATAGGATTTTTTTGTCGACAGTTATAGCATTAAGTAATAACGTTCAAATTCAGCTTTTTAATATTCAAGAAAATGAAAAGTGTGTGTGTGTGTGTGTTTTCACCTGGACATGCCGGGCAGGTTTCCCCAGAAGTAGCGAGCGCGGTGGGCGGCAGAGACCTCCTTGGCATCGATCATCACCGGGTTACACTGGAGAGGAGAGGCAGGGTTACTTCCTGTTTCATTACATCTGTACTTATATGCATTTACTTTAAAGGTCCCCTATTATACTGGAAGACAGGAAGACACAAAATACTGGCTGCTAATGCTTTATTGAGTTAAACATGTATTGGTATTAAATATCCCTAATATAGTGTTTTTCATCAATATATTACAGGTCTCAGATATATACAGAGCCTGTCTCTGAAGTGTTTGGCTCCAAACACTCCAAAACAGATCATTGCAGCATTACCCATAATCCCCTCTGTTTTAGCCCTGTTTCCAAAGTGCTGATTCTCTGTCTGTTAGTTTAGATGAAAAATAAGGAGCCCCTCCCCACGCACCTCTGAGAGATATTTGGTTACAAAGACCACAATGGTGCTCTAGGAGGAGATTCAGGTGATAAGGTGTGTGTGGGGGGGGGGGTTACCTTGGTTGGTGATTGGCTAATGGTTACACAAGACAAAACATCATTATGACATCATAAAGTAGCCAAAATCTGATCAGCTCATTTTCAGACAGGTTTCTATAGAAATGGATCAGGACAAAAAGAGAGAGATAATCTTTGTTCCTGAGACTTTCAGAGTCTCTTTACACAGAGGGGACACATGTTGATGTAGAAGAGACATGAAGAAGAGGGGACACATGTTGATGTAGAAGAGACATGAAGAAGAGGCGACACATGTTGATGTAGAAGAGACATGGACAAGTGGATTTTGCATAATAGGTGACCTTTAAAGCTGTTGTTAGTCGCTGTGTTCATGCCACTGTACCTCTAAGAAGCGGGAGATGTCTCGTTTGTCGCTGACTCCCATGGCGACTACATTCTCAAACAGCCAGTAGAACGGACGGACGTCGCCTGTTTTTGGTCGAGCCTCGTGCAGCAGGCGGTAAAACTCAAAAAACAACCTACCTGTCCCCTCTGCAGGGAGGAGAGAGAAAGTTCAGCCCCAAATTGAATTTGACACAAAGAGCTTTAGGGACCCTGAGCATGTGTAAATGCACAATCATTGTAAACTGTAATGTAATGAACTGTTATGAATAATGACTTCTTGCAGTAGGACACTTTTCGAGACATGACACTTGAGTTCAAATCTAATCCGGTTGTTTAGAAAGCTAGTAACATTTCTTACTGTTGGGAAAATACTGAATGTCCTCTTCCAATATGAGAGTCCACATGATAACAAAGGTATCCCAACTGTAGCTGTGAACATGACAGGATGTGTGATTACCTAGAAGAGCATCAGGACTGTTTGAAGCATATGATAGCTATGTGATTAACATGATGATTCAGCCTCTATGGAGAGAGAGATATGACAAGCATGCTCATTTCTGACGTGGAGCTAATCTGAAGTAAACATTGAATACTGCTTTCTATTCCTCCATGTTGTCAAAGTCATAATTTTGAGATTTAGAGAAAAAGTCATAATTTTGAGGTTTAGAGAAAAAGTCATAATTTTGAGGTTTAGAGAAAAAGTCAGAACTTTGAGGTTTTTGAGAAAAAAAGTCAGAATTTTGAAGTTTTGAGAAAAAAGTCAGCATTTTGGGATTTTGAGAAAAGTCAGAATTTTGAGAAAAAAGTAAGAATTTCGAGAAAAAGTCAGAATTTTGAGAAAAAGTTAGAATTTTGAGGAAAAAGTCAGAATTTTGAGAAAATAGTCAGAATTTTGAGGAAAAAGTCATAATAAAAATAAAAAATAAAACATTTTGAGAATTTATTTCGAGATTTCGCGAAAGTCAGAATTTTGAGATTTTGCAAAAAAGTCAGAATTTTGAGATTTGCAGAAAAAAGCCAACATTTTGAGAAAAAGTCAGTATTTTGTACATGACAGGATGTATGATTTCCAACTGAACAGTGCCAAATCAGACATCATCATCATCGGCCCCCCATCCCGTATCAAAGACATCCAGAATTTCAACTTCACCATTGACAGCCACACTCTATCTCCCCCCCCTCACATCTGCAACCACGGAGTCATCTTCGACAGTCATCTCAAATTCAACCACCACATAAATCACATCACCAGGACAACATATCCAGAACTCTGCTGCCCGCCTCCTCACCCACACCCGCTCCCGAGACCACATCAATCTCGTCCTCCAGAACCTCCACTGGCTCCCCGTCCGTCAAAGAATCAACTTCAAAGTCCTCAACAACCAGCCCCCCCCCCTACCTCACAGACCTGCTGCTCCACCACACCCCTTCCCGCTGCCTCCGCTCATCAGAAGCCAACCTCCTATCCATCCCCACCCGCACCAATCACCGGACCTGGGGGGACAGAGCGTTCTCCGTCGCTGCCCCCTCCCTCTGGAACTCACTCCCACAACCCATCAGAGACTTTACTGACCTCACCACCTTCAAAAAACTCACAAAAACTCACCTCTTCAATCTGGCTTTTAATGTGTGATTGTTTTTGTATTATTTGACTTTAACTTTAACTATATATTTATTTGTTGTTCCTTTCTTTTCATTTCTCTTCACTATATCTGTAAAGCTTCTTTGAGCACCTGTAAAAGCGCTAACAAATTAAATCTATTATTATTATTACCTAAGAACCGGTATTCCTCCATCTTGTGACTGTGTAACTCCCTCTCTTGGATATCAGCATGTGAAGGACACTGTTCAGGAAGTAGTTGATGCTCTGTGTGTGATGACTACTTCCATTCTGGAGAGGATCACAGATACATGGGTCCTGAGATTCAAGCTCAAGCCGGGGACCAGTGAGATTTTCCTAGAACTTACCAAAAAGGCCTTTCCTTGCAGGGTTGACTATCGAGAGGTCGTTGCAGGGGCTTCCTCCGATCACCAGGTCAAATGGTCCCCACTCCTCGATCTATAAGCATAAGTTGAGATCAGCAATAAAGAAAGGGTAACAATAAACAAACATGTAAGAAGAAATAAATGTTTCCCTTTCATCTACCACTATGTCCCCACAAGGTTGAACAGTTATTGACTCACATGTCTGCGTGTTACGTTGCGGACGTCTCCCACGTACATGATGCGGCCATGGTGTCGGACCATGCCCACAGTAATGGAGTCCTCACACACCTCGGACGCAACATATTTGTCCACCTGCATCCCCAGATCCCTCAGCACCAGCAGACCTGGATTGCACACACACATAAAAATACACATTCTTGAAAAAGTCTAGAAAAACAAGCCCTATTTTCGTAAATAAATGCATAATTCTGCCGTATGAAGAGGGATAATTCACTTCTGTTCCAGTCTCACACACATCTATGGTATCATGCGTACATGCTCATAATGACAATGATGACATGCTGATATTTAGTAGATATAATTTACCATGTTTACCATCGTGGTATAGCTTGCTAACTTTGGCCAATAAGCACTGAACAGCACTGGTGCTTTGGCAAGTACACCAGAGGAAGTTGGGAATTTGGTCATAAAGCAAAGTATTGGACGAATTAAGGTGATGATTAAAGTAAATTAAAAGTCAAAAGTGAATACAATAATTGTTGATGAATTAAAGTCTGGGAAATGGTGGAGCAGCTGAAATCTTCTATTATGAAATAGATTCAACAACAATCAATATAATCGTTAGTTTCTGCATGTGTACCTGTGGCAATGCCGTCAAACAGAGAGAGAACTCTGATTGGTTTCCTCTTCTCTGCCGAAACTGGAGGATACAACTTGGCTGGCTCCTAACAGACAACAAGGGAAGAAAATACATTTATTTGAACAGGATTAGATTCATATTAACACTTCAGCTTAATTCAAGATGACTATCTGATCTTATGGGAAACAGTCTGGCTGCAGATGATCAATAATTGATTGTGAACACGTCGGTCTGTTTGGATGTTTCAGCCTTCGTGGATCATTTATGGCTGACGAGCGCTGGAGCAGAAGCTTCTCTGATCCCCAAATATTAATGTTTTCACTTCAACTGAGAAGTGTTTCATCTGATTAGGATAGCGGATATATTAACTTTACACAGGGTTTCCCACACATAGACTATACTTGGGCCGCCCGCCCAGGTATATTAACGGCCGCCCAAGTATATTTCGCCACCCATTTAGTTTTTAAAAAAATTATTTTTATTTTTTATTCGTCCGTGACCACGACGCCATCTGCGATCGATTAACTTGTGGACGATGATCCCTCGCTCTACGCCTCCTGTACCCAGTCCCGGACTGGCCATCGGGAGGACAGGGGGGTTTCCCGATGGCCTGGCCTGTTAAGTGGCCTGCCTCACACAGGGTGACTGGCTGTCTACATGATGTGGCCTGCCGACATGGCCACTGTCATACAGATCATAAATCAAAGCCCTTGATTGGTCTCTGTGTGTCATTCAAGCTCGGGATAACCTCAGCTCAGGTGAGGTAAAGGACTCTCTGAGTGTTTAGATAGTTCACTAAGTCTAAGTTCTCAGTGGGTCTCTGTGACAAAGGTAACTTCGTCACTGTGGACTGACGGCTTCGGGCCTTGTAATATTGCACATGTGGTTTAGTTTGAAAGTGTTCCCCCTCCCGTTTTGTCTGTGGCTGGTGATTGTGTTCACCTGTTGCCCTGTGTTGTCTCCCCCCCCACCTGTGCCTTTTTGGCCTGATTAGTGTGTGTGTATTTAGGCTCTGCTTTCCCTGTCAGTGGACAGGTAGTGTGTGTGAGATCCTTGTGGCTGCTGACTGTGTTCAGATGGACAGTAATTGAGGCTGTGAATCATGTGCCCATGATTTGAATAAATGCCCACACCGGGTTGTATTTGGACGTTCTGCCTCTGCCTCCTTGCTTGGTCGGGCCACTCAACGGTCAGTCTCACAGTCTCAAACGGTTTGGTCACCATTTATGTAAACACATATTTCCATTTGAGATGGTAGTGATTAGTAAAATATGCATGAATAAATAAATAAAAAGTTAACTAGGTGAAAAAAGGTAAGATACACTTTTAAAACTTGTTGAAAGCTAAAACTAGTCTTTGCTGCTGCCTCAAAGAGGAGCAGGGAGGAGAGGAGGGAGACAGGAGAGGCTGATTCAGGAGCACAGACACACTCACAACTATAAATGAACTAAAAATAAATAAATAAACAAGTTTCAGTGTTTTTTTCATATTGGAAATGTTATGTTATTGGTTATGGCAATGTTCTTATGATTTTATGATTATTGAAATGTATACAGTTTTGTTTCATATAGGTGTTCCCATAGATCTAGTCTCTTTATTTGCCCCTCGAAATGCACCAGATTGATGCATTTAACTCCAAAATAAAATAAAAAATCTTACCGGGGAGCATGCCCCCGGACCCCCCTAGGATTTGAGGTCCACCCCCACTTAAAATCACATTGATAGGTTCCTAAATACATTTACAATTTTTTTTAAATAGTAACCCATGTCCATATGTTTATGTGTGGGTAGTAGATTAAACTATAGGGCTATCACTATGGGCCCTGCCTGTACCTGTTCACTCTGCCATCGCGTGAAGGGTCTGCTAACAAGCGACCAACAGATAAGGTTAATGTTAATGTTGTTGCACGTCACCTCAACCCCCCCCTCTCTCTACGACAAAGATGATATGTATACATTATTATAATCTAAGTTGTTGTAAACTGGGCGACTCACAAAGTCCTGTTCGTGGTTGTTGGCGAAGAAGATCTGCAGTCTGGAGGGCCAGTCGTCCCGTCGCCGTAGCAACCCGTAGGCGCCTTTAGATCCGCACATATAGCAGTTCCAGGGATCTTCTTTAATGGCGACCGCCGCAGAGCCCGTCCCCACCAACAGATCCACACACTCCACGCAGAAACACCTGCACACACACACAACATGAGACTGGGTTTTCATGCATTGAATGATCATGATTGTGTATTATAATATATATGATATTGATTTATTATTATAAGGTTTACTAAAATAAATTTATATTGTGCAATTTTCCAAACTCACATTGGTTTCTCATACAGCATCTCTGTATAGCATGTGTATTCACTCTCTGTCCTAAATGGCTTGTTGGAGCTCCTGCCCCCCCCCCCCCCACTCCCTGTGAGCCCAGTGGCCGTCTGCGAGACAGCGAGACACAGCGGGACACAGCAAAACCCAGCCTGAAACACACACACACCCGCAGCCTGGCTGGGAGTTTGTGTGTGTGCTCAGGGTGAGTTCCGCGGTGTCTCGCGGTGTTTCGCTGTCTCGCCGTCCCCACACCAGTGAGCCAGCTCACAGTGTCCCGCTCCTCGCACCAGCGAGCCTCGCAACGTCCCGCCGAGTGTGTGTGTGTGTGAGGAAGTCCGCATTTTTACTCGCTACAGGGTGTACTTTGAGGGTTTGTGACTCTGCAGACCGTTTACATTAGAAAAAGCTTCATAATAAACAAGGGAACGGGTAATAACCGGAAAAGCATGACATGGGACCTTTAATGGTAAAGTAACTCTTATTTATAACTTAATTAATGAGGATGATTTGTTGATTAAAATGAGTTTGAACATTCTTTGAATTGAAGGAATAAAGAATATATTAACTAAATATAATTGAATCAGCTAAATTAACTGAGCAGATCATAGTAATATTTCTGATTGTGCATATGTGTCACTTTGGGTTTACTGTGAAAGTTTAGGGTTAAAGTCCCGATGTGAAACAGCGATATTTATCTAATTTGTTTCATATCAATTTGATCAAGAAATGTTTCCACAACAGGTTAAATGTAATAAAGGACATGTTATGTAAGCATTTTAATTCTAAAATGGCTTAAATGTTACCTTTAGCAACAAAAAAAAGCTTTTGAAAAGTAGCTTGTTCAGTCACATGTGTTAGTCTGGCACATCTTGGACATGTTGTCATGGGAACACAACATCACATGACCTGGCCCATGACCCACCAGACTGTTCAGGGTCTGTCACTGAGGGACTTCATGAGATAAAATAAAGGCTAAAGCTGTATAAGGAACTTTCCAGAACATTTAAATGTCATGTGACACCTGTGGGTCCTTATGGTCACTGTGGCTACCAAATTATGGTTTGATAATGTTTTCAAAGTAGTTGAACTATTTTATGCATTAAACGTATGCTTAAAAAGTATGTTTATAGTCCAAGATTGCATGCTACTTGTACTTTACTTGAGTATTTCCAATGTAGGCTACTTTATACAGGTTATTACATTAATATGAAGTATGTATCTACCCAGCAGTATATGAAGTAGTTTAAATCACACCAACCTTTACCAGCTGTAAAAATGGTGACGCTTACAGATTATTACATCACTAATTATCCTACGATGACATTCACACATTTATAGATATATGTTATGATGTAATTGGCCATTCTGCATAATGTTTACTTTTACTTTTGGTACTTCAAGTGTATTTTCTTCCACCACAGCATGGCTAAATATCTGCTGTGTTGAGCTGATGAGGTCACAGCCTGGATGCCAAAATACACTTTATAAAAACATGACATTTATGGGTAAATTGTTTCTGTCGATTTGAAATAAACACCTGAACTTTGGAAAGAACATCCATTCATCTGTTTGCAACTTAGATATATCAATATTCCAATTACTTGTATAGACTATTCTGCAATATTTATATTATATTATATTTGCTTTAATTTACTTGCACTATTATCTGTTTTACTGTGTTGCACTGTTTTCATTGTCATAACAACACTGTAGCTATGCACACATGACAATGAAAGCCTTGAATCTTGAACCTTGAATCTTCTCCTGGATGTATGAATACACAGAGTGTGTACTGACCTGCAGCAGTTGTTGTTACCACACATGAGCACCTCTCTTCCTGCGCAGCAGATGGTGCAGTAGGACTGGTAGCCGTCGTCGTCGTACTGGTACGCGCACTCCAGGAACGAGTTCTGCCCGGCAACAACACAGGGTCAGGAGAGAGGGAGAGAGGGAGAGAGGGACAGAGGGAGAGAGGGAGAGAGGGAGAGAGTCTTTGTTGTCAGCCATTATGACGTGTTGGATTTCCACTGTTTCCATGTGTCTGTGTAATCTCAACACATTTTCTTTGAGGCTTTTGAAATACAACTTCCCCTGTGATTCCCCTGAACATTTTTTGGCCTAGTTGGCCTTGTACCTCACTAGGGACAATTTGGGCCTAAAAAGTCTAAATGTCCCAATTGAAACAAACCACAATGATTGATTTCCCGGCCATTACAGGATTACATCACACATTATGTTGTATCAGACTTTCAATCAAGAAATCAACCAGCAAACATGACTCGTATGTTTTGGTCTTGTCCTCGCCTACAAGGATACCGGACAAGCATTTTCAAACACCTCGCTGAAGCCTTGGACGTGGTATTTACACCATGTGCAGAAACTGCCATTTTTTGAGTACTACCTGGCCACCGAATGATGAGGAGGAAAACTAAGGACAGTATAGCCTTTGCATCTCTATTAGCACGTAGAAGAATACTCCTAGAATGGAAATCCTCGTTAGCACCTAAAGCATCTCTATGGCTCAAAGATCTTATGCTGTATCTGAACTTGGAGAAGATTAAATATAACCTGAGGGGCTCTTCAGAAATGTTTGAATCTGCCTGGGGCTCTGTGATAGCATACATAGCTGAACTTAAGATACTAGTTAGGAAGAAAGGGGGACTATGAATGTATATTTTTTAGTTTTTTATATACATGTATGTATGTGTATATGTGTATGTAAATGTATGGGTATGGGTGTACAGTATGTGGGTATACATATGTGAGTATATGGGTACATGTATTATTGTTATTATTCTTTATTTCCTTATCTATTATAAATGTTTCTTTAATTATCTTTTACATTACTTTTGACTCCATTAAAAAATATATTGAACAAAAGAAATGTACTTAATAATCATTTTTAGTTGTATTCCTTTTTTTCACAAGTTAACCCATTCTCTTAGCCCTATGGGACTTACTGTATAAATGATATGTTAAGGGTTTTCTGCACAATTTTTACAAAGCATCAAAATTAAATGTCATCTCTTATCATCGACAAATCCAAGACTGTGGAAAAATCATCCACTCCTAGAACTTAAAGGGGTAAATACTCGAAATGAATGTATATATCATAGTTGCGGTGTACACGGATGTTGGTTAAATACATTTAACTAAAGAAAAGTATAATTAAATAATCTTATTTTTTCTTACTTTGCAGCCCTGACACATGGCCCCTCCGAACAGAGGATGCTCGATGCTGACGTTGAGGCTTCCACAGGAGATGCACATATCTGAACACAGACAACATCACATTGTTATATTCAACTCTTTGTTTGGCCCTTTGATTACATGAATGTAGGTAAGGTAAGGTACAACAAGTATGAGAACAATCTGAAACGTTACCGTCTATGTTCCTGGTTTTCTGTTTGACCTCACATATGAGTCTCTCTGGAACAAAAAACACATAAGAAAACGTACATTTTGAATAAGAAAACATGCAGACAGTTCGTTAACGAAGCAATAATTTCTATACAGAATCATTCAAAAGACTGTTAACATGTCATATATTAATAAAAACATAATTACATTTTGAGTTCAATTATGTATTTTTGTCAAAACAGAACAATTCTGATATATTATTCAGGATGTTTTTCTGTAGGAAAACTATGAAAAGAAAAAAATGTTTAACCACCGGCATTTTTTTAAAGATGTTCTCTGAGTTAACTCCGCTACTTAAAAAAGAATCACACAGTACAGAGAGGTTGTGAATTCATTTGATTAAAAGCAGCTTCAGATGAAATGTTATTTCTAAGCTTACCTCTGGTCCCTTCGTCGATCACCTCTCTGATCTTTAGTTTTTCCGCTGCGTTTTTGCGTGGTTTCTTTGTGGGCGGAGGCGTGTACGCGGCCTCCGGCTCCGCCCACATCTCTGGGAAGACGGGGACTTCCTTACATGGATTCTGTTCCTCTGCGGGAATACAGGAACACAATGAACATCGTATTAAAGGTCACCTGGTAGGCCTATAAAATCCACTTTGTGCTGTCTCTTCTACATCAACATGTGTCCCCTCTTCTCCATGTCTCTTCTACATCAACATGTGTCCCCTCTTCTCCATGTCTCTTCTACATCAACATGTGTCCCCTCTTCTTCATGTCTCTTCTACATCAACATGTGTCCCCTCTTCTCCATGTCTCTTCTACATCAACATGTGTCCCCTCTTCTTCATGTCTCTTCTACATCAACATGTGTCCCCTCTTCTTCATGTCTCTTCTACATCAACATGTGTCCCCTCTTCTCCATGTCTCTTCTACATCAGCATGTGTCCCCTCTTCTTCATGTCTCTTCTACATCAACATGTGTCCCCTCTTCTTCATGTCTCTTCTACATCAACATGTGTCCCCTCTTCTTCATGTCTCTTCTACATCAACATGTGTCCCCTCTTCTTCATGTCTCTTCTACATCAACATGTGTCCCCTCTTCTTCATGTCTCTTCCACATCAACATGTGTCCCCTCTTCTCCATGTCTCTTCTACATCAACATGTGTCCCCTCTTCTTCATGTCTCTTCTACATCAACATGTGTCCCCTCTTCTTCATGTCTCTTCTACATCAACATGTGTCCCCTCTTCTCCATGTCTCTTCTACATCAACATGTGTCCCCTCTTCTTCATGTCTCTTCTACATCAACATGTGTCCCCTCTTCTTCATGTCTCTTCTACATCAACATGTGTCCCCTCTTCTTCATGTCTCTTCTACATCAACACGTGTCCCCTCTTCTTCATGTCTCTTCTACATCAACATGTGTCCCCTCTTCTCCATGTCTCTTCTACATCAACATGTGTCCCCTCTGTGGAAAGAGACTCTGAAAGTTTCAGGAACAAAGATTCTCTCTCTTTTTGATCCATTTCTATAAAAACCTGTCTGAAAATGAGCTGATCAGATTTTGGCCACTTTATGATGTCACTTCCATGAGGTCATCTTCCTCTGGATAATATCATGTTCCCCCTCTCCCTAACACAGACACCATGCCTTTAAAGCTTTAGCATCAACCTTTGCCTCCCCCCTCTGGCAGCGAGAGTTATAACACGATGGGCGAGACGATAGTGACGTAACAGCAGCTAAGGGTATGGAGGAAACTAGCTAAAATAACATTTTAGCAATCATAGGAACAATTTAAGCTAAAAGGCTCGCACGGGAAGATTTGAAATGAAGCATCTACTGTATCCTAGATGTTGTATTAGTGGCTTTGTGTTATTGCGTAAAAAAGGTATATTTGTACATAGCACTTTACAAGACCAATCCTACAGTATGTGAGGGTTTAATATTAAAATTTAAATAATTGAGTGTATATTTTGGAAACGATAACATATGGAATTAGAAACCAAAGACACATAGCTGACAATAGATGGAGAAAATTGATTGATTGATTATCGCAAAAACAAAACCTAAAATACAACTTCAATGCTACTTTTTTACTAGGGCCAAAACACTTCACTTTACTGCATACCTGCTGACTGTGTCTCAAGTATGTATGTTTATGTATATGTATGTGTGTATCTATATAAGAACATGGGAATAGGTATTTATATATATTTTTAAATCATCCCCCTGCTTCCGACCCCTTAACGAATTATGAATTGAAGCAAGGGGAAGTGCCTGGAAACCATTATAAGGACACTTCCTTTGCCTAAAACACATGAAGGACCACTTGTGTCAAAAACTGATCCGTATGAATGATATATCAAAGGATTTACCCTCTGGAGGCTCCAGTGATGACGGGCCGTTGGGCAGGAAGCCGGTCATGGCCCACTCTATCATCTGTCGGGTCTGAGTCTCCAACCCCTCCGCATCTTCGCTCGTATCACAGGAGGGAACGGGCCGCCCCGCACGCACACTGCCCACCTACACACACAATACACACAGAGAGGGAAAGACATGGGATTATAAGAAGGGTAAATATGGAATTGATGACTGAACTTGAAGTATCAAAGGCAAGGCAAGTTTATTTATACCTTTCAACACAAGGCAATTCAAAGTGCTTTACAGAAATGAAAGACATTAAGAAGAAACAAATTAGAAATTGGCTTTTAAAAACACTAATTTAAAAGCAAAGATAATAAAACATGAATAACAAAGGTACATTCATTCAAGTCACAGTGCAGTGGGAGATACACACATAGTATAAATAGTTTTCTTTGACCTCACGTTCTTTCTACTTTCTTTTTTCTTACTCAAAGTACAACATCTTTCACCACTTGTTTATAACGTTAAAAAGGTTTGAGTGAATAACGACTCCGTGGAGAAGACAATGACCATGTGTTCTGAATTACTTAGAAAAACAAAACTAAGCACTGCTGGATCGAAGTGTATCCCACAGAAATATGAGATGTAGACACATGTTCCCACTTAAAAACATAGGGCAGAGCTAAAAGAAAACGACACCTCCAAAAATGCAGAGCTTGTTACATAAAAAGGAAGTAGGAGCAGTCAAATGTGAACTTTCACTTTGGTCTTTTAGACGTTCATTTTATCTATGAAGGAAACACATAAGTATAGCTACATGATTGATCTCAAACCAGACTTCAGAAGGAACCCTGAAATGGATTTTAAAAAATGTAGGTTTTTTTTACCTGCAGAGCCTCGAAAATGGCTTTCCGGTACATGGACTGTTTGTTGTAGGAGGGTTGGTGGAAGGCAGATGAGAAGGAGCTCAGAAGCATGAGCTTCTCCACACACACCTGCAAAACAAACACATCATGAGGTCCTGGAAATCCTTCACTACGGTCATTTTGTTTGCATCGGTAACAATATGTATTTTAAGGAAAGACGTCTCATCAAGGCACGGGACTTTAGGTAAGTAAGAGGAATTCCAATAAGATTTAAAATAGGAGAAAATATGGAACTAGTATAAACTATTACTAAATAAAAAGCAGAGAAATGTTAACCAGCATCATAACAAATTCTTTAGGAGTATCTGACTTATGGTTTCTAATTAAGCAATAGCTCACGACAGGCCGTGGTATATGGTCATTATATCACAGTTAAGGGGCGTGGTTCGGCCCGACGCAAAGCGGAGAAGTAAAACCCCGTTACTTCTCCGCTGTTTTCTTGTCCCAGTTTGAAAAGCCCCTGCTGTATACAGTTAAATCGACCGGACTTCTTTCTGCAGATGTGAGCGTCCTTAACAACGGTCAATAAGTCCTTGCTGCACATTATCCCTTACATGTTTCCATCTTAAGCTTTGTTAGTTAGTTAGTTTCGTAACGGACGTAATGTAACGGTTGTAGCTTTTCTCAGACGCGGAGGGATACTGACTTGTGAAAAGTAACTACAATTCTACCCGTGATATACGCTCATTATATCACGGCTGAGAACCAATCAGATTGCTTGATTTGACTTGTCCGTTTTATAAAATCACATTAGATATTAGAATAAATCACACAAAATAAAATCGAGGTTATCTTGTTTCTGATCAAAACCGATGTAGTTTTGAATTAAAACAAACATTGCTTTTACTAAAAGTGTTTTCGTGTGTCTATAAAAGCGTTAAATTAGAAAAGTGGAGCTCACGTTGTTGAAGACATTAAGCTTTGGCATTTTGCATTTTAGCTATAACATACATATTCTCTCTCTCTCTCTCTCTGTGGAAGAACATGAAATGTGATTCTACTGGAGATTAAACCCCTCTGTGTACCAGTAATCAAATCATTTTATTCCAAGGGTTTCCTCACCACAGAGAACTTTCCGTCTCCGAACCACATGACCCAGCGAGTGCCGTCTGCAGCTCTGCTCCGGCCGCTCATCCACCAGGACACGATCCTGCCGGGCCACCAGGAGAAACCCCGCAGCTTCCCGAACACCAAGACACCGATTCCAAAACCCCGGCCGTCCTGTCAGCGCAGAACACAAGACCAGTTAAAACCAGAACTCATGATATGAGATACTATAGCTAGCATTCTCTATGATACATAATTATAGACTCAAATCTAAAGTATCGTTTCAAAAGTAATTCAGTGGAGACAGTTTCAACACTGCTACATACGAAAACTCTTTATCTCAATCTCGATCTTTATTTAAAACAACCTCAGTTGACCAAAGTGCTGTACAGGGAATAAATACAATATCAAATAACACAATGGGAGTAGAATTATAAAACAATAATTAAAAACATGATAAAAGCACAATAACTAACATATAAAAACACATACAAATGTAAAAATGTTATGTTCAACTAGTATTAAAATGTACACTGAATGTTAGAGTCTGTTTTATAAAATAAAGCTTGTTTGGAAAATTCATTATAAAAGCCTGACATGTTATGAAGCAACCCAGACTAAAAGGTTTTGCTTTTAATACAGTTTGCCATTTGTAAAAAATATTTATTTAGTATTTGAAAAGTTTCAGAACAAACACAAAGTGGATATTAACCCATAAGAACCCGGAAACATTTCTACTTTTGGGAAAATTAAGGGGAACATAATTTAGACTAAATAGACAAAACACATTTCTGACATAACCCCCCCCTAGTGTCAAATATCTGAAATGTGACTTATATGTCAAATTGGGCTTTATTGGTAAAATAACTCTTATTTATAACTTAATGAATGAGGATGATTTTTTGGTTTAAATTAGTTTGAACATTCTTTGAATTGAAGAATAAAGAATATATCAACTCAATATAATTGAATCAGTTAAATTAACTGAGCAGATCATAATCATATTTCTGATTGTGCATATATGTCACTGTGAAAGTTTAGGGTTAAAGTCCCGATGTGACACAGCGATATTTATCTCATTTGTTTCATATCAATTTGATCGAGAAATGTTTCCACAACAGGTTAAATGTAATAAAGGACATGTTATGGAAGCACAATCTCATACAAAGTGTTGAATCTAACATTTCTTAGCCTTGAAAGTTTTCAATGTCTTCACAGTTGATTTGAGCACACCTTAAAAGCAATGTTATAAAAAGGCTTTTATGTGAATCACTCTTATTTTAATCTTTGTTTATCGTGTGTTAAGTGGCACATGTTTTCCTTCTGATGACCTTTTGTATTGTTGCTGCCTCTGGGTTTGATTGTGTTTCAAGCACTTTGTAAATATTGTTTTAAAGAAATGCTATACAATTTCAAGATCTATAATTATGCTGTTATCAATTAAAGTAAAGCAGTGAAAAAAAAAATTATTTCTATGAAACTGAACTCCCGAAACTATATATTTTTTTTCTTGTGTGCACATGATAACAACTTGACGGCACTAATTCATACATTTTATATTAAATTAAATATTGTGGGACACGAAGGTTTAGACATTTGTGTCCGGCTAATTCTTATGCATTTTAATATGATTGTAACGTGTTCATATGCATGTTATATTGTTGTAATAGGTTAATATGTTCCCTGTCCTAATTGGGGACGTACAGTATTTAGTTCAAAAAGTCCTGTATGAATATTTATTAATATGAATCTCTCACCTGGTACTCCATCTCTCGAGGCGTGGCCCGCTCCACCCTGTTGCCGGGCTCTGGCGTCACGGCAACTGTTGGCGAAGCGGGGGCGGTGTGTTGATGTGAAGGGGGCGGGGCCGGGCTTGATGGCCCCTCCTCTTTCTGAAAGATGGCTTCTGATTGGGCGTCCATTATGTTCATCTCTGCCTCTATGTACGCCCGACGCTCCGCCTGTAACGGAAGATCAGACACATTTTATTTCATTTTTGAATTTTACAAAGTGTATGTTTATCGCAGTTTATATAATAGATACATATGTTAGGCCAGTCACATATACACTCATTTAGATTACAACATATATATATATATATAAATTAAGGATCTGTTATGGCCACATTTAATTACAAATATTAAAACGTGTGACATTTGGTCAAGTCAAAGTTAAATGCTCCACCAAAAAACGATATGCTATGTTTATTGTTGTAACTTTTAGTCTTGCATAATGTTATTTATTGTTTTATCTTGAAGCACTTTGGGAATGCATGTTTGAATGAAATGTGCTATTTGAATAAATAAACTTGAGGTATGTTTTTATATACAGGGTATGCGGGAATCCTGAAGTCAGATGTAATCCCTTTTAAGACCTTTTTTAAGACCCTCTCCATACATTTTAAGACCTCATCGCCACTTTGAGTTTTAACCGGTTACCTTGGCGACACACTTCACCTCACATGTACTATATAGAGTATTGATTGTCCTTCCTCCTTATCATCCAACCATTTGGACGCAAACTTGCATTTCCCCATAACGATGTTGTTTAACAACCGGCGTAAACGGACCTTCGCGCGCTATCAAGCAGTGAGCGTGCGATGTCCTGTTCAGATGACGTCAGATCCAACGGGATGCCATAAATAAACTACA
Source organism: Notothenia rossii (assembly GCF_949606895.1). Classification (NCBI taxonomy): domain Eukaryota; kingdom Metazoa; phylum Chordata; class Actinopteri; order Perciformes; family Nototheniidae; genus Notothenia; species Notothenia rossii. The sequence continues at coordinate 75,129,012 of NC_136906.1, read as the reverse complement.
CAGAATCACACTACACACCTACGCAATGATTACATTCAGGCAGACTGTAGAATACAACCTCTTTGGACCATTTATATACTTATTGAAAACAAGCTACTAAATGTAATACCTTGGAAAATGCCCCGCGGACACCCTGAAATAAAAGGCAATTTAGCAAAACATTATCATCCAATATATATGTGTTAAAGATGAGTTACAGGCAAAGTTTCAACACTTAACACTTCAAGGTTCAAGGCTTTTATTGGTCATATGAACATAGCGACAGTGTAGTTATGACGATGAAAATCTTAGGTCACAGGCTCCTCCAACAGTGCAACACAAAACTTTGTTTGTTAAACCTATTACACCAGCTTCAATGTGTCAAAAGGCATTGTCTCCTCATGTGTGTTTCCTTAAAGTCTCTCATCTCTCATAAGCGTTTTGCTTTATTCACGATGGTGTGCATGCACAAACACAGTTTTTTGTATAATTGTAGTTTTATGTGGCAGCTTCCAGCTGATGGTGGCTGCTCTACATCAAGGCCTCGTTGCCCCCGGCTGCAGGAACAATCCTCTGAGTGTTCCTCTAAACAGGAAGTGAGTGGGGAGAAAGGGTGCGGCGGGAGGCAGTTCAACGGGTTCAGGAGAGGCAGAAAAGAGAGAGGGAGGGATTATATTATAAAACTGAGGAATAAAATACAGAGGGATTTCAAAGTGGAGCATGTTTACAGAGAGAGAAGCCAGAAGCAATAGTGCCACGCTACAAAAGCTGATGTTGTGTTTTATGTACAAAGAGAGAGAAGTATTTTACTCAAGAAGAAGCAAAGTTACAAATACTCCATTACAAGCAAAAGTCCTGCTTTAAGTACAAAAGTATTCAAAAAACGGAATGTAATGTGGGGAATAGTTTGGAATAAATAAACTACACAGAATCACACTACACACCTACGCAATGATTACATTCAGGCAGACTGTAGAATACAACCTCTTTGGACAATTTATATACTTATTGAAAACAAGCTACAAAATGTAATACCTTGGAAAATGCTGTTTAATACTTTTTAATAGCATTCATTTTCGCTAAATTCATTTATCAACTTTAAATACTTTTTAAGACCCCGCGGATCCCCTGTATACACCAGGAATCAAAGCTGAAAGTCACTTAACTATTATTATTTGTTTGATCGATAAGCGATATATGGAGAGTCTATTAAGAAAGAAAAACAGCAGCTGTGTTCTCTCGGTTTCAGATGAGACAACTTTAAAAAAATAATCATAACCTCATTCCTTAGAAAGCAAGAATCTCACTGGGGCCCAGGTTTTTAAAAATCCCACGACTCCTGCACAGCATTTCCATGACCTAAAAACATTCTTCTCCTTTTAACTGCAGGAAACAACTTGAGTTCCACTCCACAAAACCCAAATGTAATCTAATGAATGTGTGATACAATTCCCAAACATCACAGAAAGGAAGAAGAAGACGAGGAGGAGGAGGAGGAGGGATGACGACATCAATTCAAGTGGAAGTGAGACAGTAAACGTGAGAGTCTCGGGTCAGGACAGTTTCTCCTCTGTTTGACACCGAGGTCACAAGTTCACTCTTCCTCCTGCTCCTGTTGACCTCTAACCTCATAAAACCCTAATCAGCCTGTTACACGGATGGTAGAGAGACCTTACACTCAAACACACTGACCCACACACACACACACTGACCCACACACACACACACACACACACACACACACACACACACACACACACACACACACACACACACACACACACACACACACACACACACACACACACACACACACACACACACACACACACACACACACACACACACACACACACACACACACACACACACACACACACACACACACACACACACACACACACACACACACACACACACACACACACACACACTGTAAGGGAAACTCCACATGTCGTCACTCGTTTCTAAAACATCTGGGATGCCTGATGTGAAGTCAGGACTTTTTTCCCACAACTTAAATATTATATATGAACTCAATACTTCACACGATGAGCATGTTGTGAGTATGCAGTGTATTCATAACATGACAATATGAAGTATAGTGAATATTAAAATACATATGTACACAGCCTTGTCCGACACAATCCAGGAGGAGCTGCAGCTTGAGAAATATCTGGCAGAACAAAAAGATGAATTCAATCCTAAGAAATATATTTGTTGTTTTTCTTTGTTTAAAACTCTTTTGTTTCGATGGCTTGAACTATACTTTAGTTTATCATTTAGATCCCCCATCTAGAATCCCAGCTCCATTACTTTTTCAGTTTTGTTTTAAATAGTTATTGTTATTTAATAATGTATTGACCATTTCAAATATGGATTTAAATCAAAATACCTTTGAATTTATTAG